>NC_092088.1:25244539-25404539 GCF_045679555.1 Salvelinus alpinus
CCAATAATGTTTGTACCATGTTTTGTGCTGCCACTGTACCATGTTGTGTTGCTACCATGATGTTGTCATGTTGTGTTGTCATGTGTTGCTGCCTTGCTATCTTGTTGTCTTAGGTCTCTCTTTATGTAGTGTTGTCTCTTTTGTCGTGATGTGTGTTTTGTCCTTTATTTTTATTATCTTTTTTTTTATCCCAGCCCCCGAAGGAGGCCTTTTGCCTTTTGGTAGGCCGTCATTGTAAATAAGAATTTGTTCTTAACTGACTTGCCTAGTTAAATAAAGTTTAAATAAATAAATGCAGGGCTCATCTGCAAAAGAGACAGTGGTCTCAGCATGACTCTGTGCTTAAATAAAAGGTTAAATAAAAAATTATAAAATATAATTTCATGTCTCGACAAAAGGCTACTAAAACCGTCAGCATATGTTCAGTGAAGTCCATAAACATTGTTTTTCTATGACAGATTTTGATAGTCATAATACCTCTGCCAAGTGACATTCAACCTGTTCTAAAGCTACCTTCTCTTTGTGGGTGCGTGGTTGCTGGTGCCATGGTGGTGCTGAATGGTTTCTTCCAGGGTGGGGGGGACAGAAGTCTTCTCTCTCACTCAGATAGGTCAGGATGGAGCAGGTGGTACCATCCACCCCGTAGAAAGCATAGCAGAGGTCTGAGTCCCAACGGGCTTGCAGGAACTGGGAATGTAACGTCAAAGTGTTTGTGTTCGAAAAGAAAGAGATAGAGACAGAAAAAATGGTTTGGGACAACAGGTACAGGAGAAATGTTGACTTCATGGGCCCAACAACAAAAACAGATTTAGCATTTACAAGATTAACTGTCAACTAATTGTGTTGTGTCTCACCTCAACTTTCTCAACACAGTGGGGATACACAGGGTCCTTGGGCACCTCACAAACCTCACGGAGACCTGACAAAAGAGATTGTGATATTATATAAAATTATACTTTATTTTACCAACAACCTCTGTGCTGCTCAGAGTACTCAGTGGGCAATAAACTTGAATCAGCACTCAATTCCTACACTGTAAAAAATAAATGTTGATTCAACATACAATTGTAAGGCAACCAGCTGCAATAGAATTGTGAGTTTTCTTAACATTGGGCATATAGTTGAACTAACATACATTCTCAAGTTGAGTGAACATACAATTCAACTTGAAAAATAAATCTACCTTATTTGCACATTTCCCAGTTAAAATGTAAATCTATGACAATACATTACATAGTTGAAGTCGGAAGTTTATATACACTTAGGTTGGAGTCATTAAAACTTGTTTTTCAACCACTCCACAAATTTCTTGTTAACAAACTATAGTTTTGGCAAGTTGGTTAGGACATCTACTTTGTGCATGAGACAGGTAATTTTTCCAGCAATTGTTTACAGACAGATTATTTCACTTATAATTCACTGTATCACAATTCCAGTGGGGCAGAAGTTTACATACGCTAAGTTGACTGTGCCTTTAAACAGCTTGGGAAATTCCAGAAAATTATGTAATGGCTTTAGAAGCTTCTGATAGGCTAATTGACATCATTTGAGGTGTACCTGTGGATGTATTTCAAGGCCTACCTTCAAACTCAGTGCCTCTTTGCTTGACATCATGGGAAAATCAAAAGAAATCAGCCAAGACCTCAGAAAGAAAATTCTAGACCTCCACAAGTCTGGTTTGTCCTTGGGAGCAATTTCCAAATGCCTGAAGGTACCACGTTCATCTGTACAAACAATAGTACGCAAGTATAAACACCATGGGACCACGCAGCCGTCATACCGCTCAGGAAGGAGACGCGTTCTGTATCCTAGAGATGAATGTATTTTGGTGCGAAAAGTGCAAATCAATCCCAGAACAACAGCAAAGGACCCTGTGAAGATGCTGGAGGAAACAGGTACAAAAGTATCTATACCCACAGTAAAACAAGTCCTATATCGACATAAGCTGAAAGGCCACTCAGCAAGGAAGAAGCCACTGTTTAAAAAACGCCATAAAAAAGCCAGACTACGGTTTGCAACTGCACATGGGGACAAAGATTGTACATTTTGGAGAAATGTCCTCTGGTCTGATGAAACAAAAATAGAACTGTTTGGCCATAATGACCATCGTTATGTTTGGAGGAAAAAGGGGGAGGCTTGCAAGCCGAAGAACACCATCCCAACCGTGAAGCACGGGGGTGGCAGCATCATGTTGTGGGGGTGCTTTGCTGCAGGAGGGTCTGGTGCACTTCACAAGATAGACGGCATCATGAGGTAGGAAAATTGTGTGGATATATTGAAGCAACATCTCAAGACATCAGTCAGGAAGTTGAAGCTTGGTCGCAAATGGGTCTTCCAAATGGACAATGACCCCAAGCATACTTCCAAAGTTGTGGCAAAATGGCTTAAGGACAACAAAGTCAAGGTATTGGAGTGGCCACAAAGCCCTGACCTCAATCCCATTGAAAATTTGTGGGCAGAACTGAAAAAGCGTGTGCAAGCAAGGAGGCCTACAAACCTGACCCAGTTACACCAGCTCTGTCAAGAGGATTGGGCCAAAATTCACCCAACTTATTGTGGGAAGCTTGTGGAAGGCTACCTGACACGTTTGACCCAAGTTAAACAATTTAAAGGCAATGCTACCAAATACTAATTGAGTGTATGTAAACTTCTGACCCACTGAGAATGTGATGAAAGAAATACAAGCTGAAATAAATCATTCTCTCTATTATTCTGACATTTCACCTTCTTAAAATAAAGTGGTGATCCTAACTGACCTAAAACAGGGAATATTTACTAGGATTAAATGTCAGGAATTGTGAAAAACTGAGTTGAAATGTATTTGGCTAAGGTGTATGTAAACTTCCGACTTCAACTGTATATCATAAGGCCTTTCTTTGAGGGGCCTAGTTACAATCTAATGCACTGGTCTGAAACTCCTGATTTACAGGCCACATCAAGCCTGTAAGTCACATAATGCTGGCTTGCAAAGTGATGTGTAATTCCTATTGGAATCCAGCCAGAGTGAGGATATCTTTTAATTGCCTGCAACCTGCATTGAGAATGACTGCCAGGGTAGGGAAGATTGATTATTGAGTCTACCTAAAGCTTATAAATTGGATCAGCCATCTCAGTAAGGGAAAAAGTTTAACTACTAACAGATTGGATTTATTTTGAAAAATGTTTGTTATTATGTTTGTGTGGTAGGGATGTAACGATTCACAGATATGCATCGGCCCCCGGTTCAAATGTTTAAGATACAAGTGCATTGGTAAAGGTGCTTCGACAAAGTATATGTTTTTTATTTTTAATACATTTGCAAAAATGTCAAAAAATGTGTTTTGACTGCATTATTATGTGTGTAGATTGATGTGTGTAAATTAACTTTAATAATGGAACACTAGTAACTTTAATAATGTTTACAGACTGCTTTACTCATTTCATATGTATATACTATATTATATTCTACTGTATGCAATGCCACTAAGACATTGCTCGTCCTAATATCTCTATATTTCTTAATTCCGTTCTTTTACTTTTAGATGTGTGTATTGTTGTGAATTGATAGATATTACTGCACTGTTGGAGCTAGAAACACAAGCATTTCGCTACACCCCCAATAGCATCTGCTAAATATGAGTGTGTGACCAATAACATTTTATTTGAAGTGAGCTAAATTTTAACAAGTTTGTTGAGTAAAATTACAAATGTATGTTTGCTCAAAACCACGCCCACCCCGTTCAAGAACAATTCGATATGTATTTAGATACACGGGCCCGATGCAGGAACGATACGTTTTAGTTTCAAACGAGTCGGTGCGATTCGATTTGATTAAAAAAGTGTTAGGGCTAGTAATGTATCAATATTTATCTTTAAAAATGATCTATGACATAGCCAATGAATATATAGTACAACTTTGGATTTCACCCCATCTCATAATCAAATGGTTCAGACCTTTAGGATGTTTTGACCAACTTAGAGTGAGCTTCTCTTCTTCTCCCGCTACGACCATGCAGTGCGGGTAGCAAAGGTGATTGCTGTCCTCCTTATGAAATTAGCAACTTTACCCTGTATATGTAAAAATGACCATATATAAGTGCATTCGGAAAGTATTCAGACCCCTTGACTTTTTCCACATTTTGGTATGTCACAGCCTTTTTCTAAAATTGATTAATTTAGCAGATGTTATTGGGGGTGTAGCGAAATGCTTGTGTACCTAGCTCCAAAAGTGCAGTAGTATTTAACAATTCACAACAACACACACAAATCTAAAAGTAAAATAATGGAATTAAGAAATATATAAATATTAGGACGAGCAATGTAGTGGCATTGACTAAAATACAGTAGAATAGAATACAGTATATACATATGAAATGAGTAAAGCAGTATGTAAACATTATTAAAGTGACTCTAACGTGCAGGGTTGAGTAACCGGGTGATGGCTATTTAACAGTCTGATGGCCTTGAGATAGAAGCTGTTTTTCAGTCTCTCGGTCCCAGCTTTGATGCAGCAGTTTGTTGATTCAACGTACAATTGTAAGGCAACAGCTGCAAAAGGATTATGAATTTCCTCAACATTTGGGCATATAGCTGAACCAACATACAGTGTTGCCTTCCAAAGGCAAACATGAGTTAGTAATTCGACTCAACAAGTTTTTATACTCACTACGAGCAAAGTTTGTTGAGTGAAACTTTTTTTGAGCACGCATTAGCTGAATTTGGTGTCCTTTCAAAGTCTACCCAACTCAGAATAACGCTGATTGAGCAATTGGTTAAATTGGCTTTTTTACAGTGTAGCATTCTATAGCATGAGAAGAAACCCACTGTGTTCCCAAAGAGGCCCCTTCCCGTAAGCACTCCACCTTCTTCCCCCTAGTGTCAATCACACACACACACACACACACACACACACACACACACACACACACACACACACACACACACACACACACACACACACACACACACACACACACACACACACACACACACACACACACACACACACACACACACACACACACACACACACCTAACCCACCTGCCTACCCCACCCCAAACATTCTCCTTTACAATGCAGACCGTGCCAAAACACACAGGCCTTAGCTGTGTAAAACAACCTTGTAAAATGGGCAGAAAATAAAATAAAATCCCAGTCACAGCCAAGGTGCGAAGCACGAAAAAGCTGATGAGAAGATGAAAAAAAATCTGCATCTGAAAAAACACGCGTACGAGTCAACAGGCCATTGAAAGGACTCCTGGGTAATTTGATCGCTCTTTATGGGGTCTGAGGTAATGTGAGGGGAAGAGAGGCGGGTCGGGAAGGAGGGTGGGCTGCTCGTGGTGAGAAGTGTGTGTGTGTGGGGGGGGGGGGGGGGGGGGGGTTGTGTGGCCTGCGTTGTATGAATCACCTTATTCAGGGTTTGTGAGCATTCACTTTCTCTCTTCGCTCTCCCTCTCCCTCTCTTTCATTCGCTCTCGCTCTCCCTCCCTCTCGCTCTATCCCTTTCTGCCTCCCTCCCCAGCTCCCTCCATCCGTCCTCACGTGGCTGGGTCGGCCAGTAACCCGACTCTCACCTGACACTTCTCCGGGGGGGGGGGGGGTTTAGGGGAGACGGCTGCTCCACACACACACCACCATACGCACACAATCACACACACACTCCGCCAGCATAGCTAGCTCTCTGGGACTTGTTAAACCCCTTATTCATCGGCCTTAAGGACTCCCTCCCTCATATTCACCTGTAGTCTCTCACCTTTGACCCCTACTGGCCAACGACCATCCCTTCTAGAATCCCAGGCTATTAACTTCACTATGTTGTTAATCTTTGAACTTGAACTATTGCACAGCCCTGAACTGCGGCCTCGAGTAACAATATCAGAGTCCCTCCAGCCAATCTCAAATGCACTATAGTCAACCAATAGTTTTATTGTGGTGTTATGGGGAGACTGGCTGCATTGGCTTAATCAGGTGCCAAGTCCAACAAAAGCATGTAGTCATTGCATCTTCACTAATGTGCTATGATATGATATATTATATGCTATGTTACTGGTATGACGTTCTATGATAATATACACTGAGTGTACAAAACATTAGGAACACCTTTCCATTACATTTTTGGCCATCAAGGAAAACGCTATGTCTGGCGCAAACCCAACACCTCTCACCATCACGAGAACACCATCCGATGTTTTTCATGGGCAGGGACTAGGAAACTGGTCAGAATTGAAGGAATGATGGATGGCGCTAAAGTTTTATACATTTTTTATTTCACCTTTATTTAACCAGGTAGGCTAGTTGAGAACAAGTTCTCATTTACAACTGCGACCTGGCCAAGATAAAGCAAAGCAGTGCGACACGAACAACAACACAGAGTTACACATGGAATAAACAAGCGTACAGTCAATAACACAATAGAAGAAGAAAAAAGTCTATATACAGTGTGTGCAAATGGCGTGAGGAGGTAGGCAATAAATAGGCCATAGTAGCGAAGTAATTACAATTTAGCAGATTAACACTGGAGTGATAAATGAGCAGATGATGATGTGCAAATAGAGATACTGGTGTGCAAAAGAGCAGAAAAGTAAATAAAAACATATGGGGATGAGGTAGGCAGATTGGGTGGGCTATTTACAGATGGACTATGTACAGCGATTGGTTAGCTGCTCAGATAGCTGACGTTTAAAGTTAGTGAGGGAAATATAAGTCTCCAGCTTCAGCGATTTTTGCATTTCGTTCCAGTCACTGGCTGCAGAGAACCGGAAGGAAAGGCGGCCAAAAGAGGTGTTTGCTTTGGGGATGACCAGTGAGATATACCTGCTGGAGCGCGTGCTACGGGTGGGTGTTGTTATCGTGACCAGTGAGCTGAGATAAGGCAGAGCTTTACCTAGCACAGACTTATAGATGACCTGGAGCCAGTGGGTCTGGCGACGAATATGTAGCAAGGGCCAGCCAACTAGAGCATACAGGTCGCAGTGGTGGGTGGTATAAGGGGCTTTGGTAACAAAACAGATGGCACTGTGATAGAATACAGGGAAATTCTTGAAGGAAACCTGTTTCAGTCTTCCAGAGATTTGAGACTGGGACGGAGGTTCACCTTCCAGCAGGACAATGACCCTAAGCATACTGCTAAAGCAACACTCGAGTGGTTTAAGGGGAAACATTTAAATGTCTTGGAATGGCCTAGTCAAAACCCACACCTCAATCCAATTGAGAATCTGTGGTATGACTTAAAGATTGATGTACACCAGCGGAATCCATCCAACTTGAAGGAGCTGGAGCAGTTTTGCCTTGAAGAATGGGTAAAAATCCCAGTGGCTAGATGTGCCAAGCTTATAGAGACTGTAAATGCTGCAAAAGGTGGCTCTACAAAGTAATGACTTTGGGGGGGTGAATAGTTATGCACACTCTGTTTTTTTGTCTTATTTCTTGTTTGTTTCACAAATATACATAATTTGCATCTTCAAAGTAGTAGGCATGTTGTGTAAATCAAATGATACAAACCCCCCCAAAAAATCTATTTTAATTCCAGGTTGTAAGGCAACAAAATAGGAAAAATGCCTAGGGGGGTGAATACTTTCACATGCCACTGTAATGTTTGGTATACTCAGTGTATAATAATATATGCCATTTAGCAGACGGTTTTATCCAAAGCAACTTACAGTCATGGCATGCAGACATTTTACATGCGGGTGGCCCCAGCGGAATCAAACCCACGACGCTTGGTGTTGCAAGCGCCATGATCTACCAACTGAGCAACACAGGATCCAACTGTAACTATAGGTCTCTGTTATGGTAAGCTTCTCTAGCTGATGCTATATGATGTAGTTCCAATGTGGTTCCAAGTTTGGGGTTTGATTCCTGCATGGCCCCTCTGTACTGTAAGTTGCTTTTGATAATAAATGTATGCCTACCAAACAACCATATTGTATTATTATTAGTTAGAGAAAGGCTATGACCAGGGCTGGTTGTGGTCCTACCTGTCTGCGGTCTATGGTCGTCTTGTGGTCGTGGTGTGTGGGGCTGATGACCGAGGCTTTCCAGCTTCTGGGCCATTCTCTGTAGCTCGCTCTCCACGGACCGCACCAAGCCCTCCTGGTCCTGCCGGAGACTGGGTGACCACACAAACACGCACACACACACCCACATGAGACTCACCAGAAACATGTAGTTTCAGTGCTGTGTGTCTGATATAATGTTGAATTTATGTATTGAATATCCAATAACATTATTTTAACTACTTTTGTCTGAGTGTGGATGTGTGTTAGGAGTGTAGATGTACCTTTGCAGAAGGTTGGTAAGTTCCTCTTTAGCAGGCTGGGGAGCGTCTCTCTCCTTCGCTAGCTGCTGCACCTGAGAGCTCAGAGCCTCTAAGCGTAGAGCCAGTCTTCGCACGCTGTTACCATGGTGACCTGGGGGATGATTGACAGCACAGAAAGTTGTATTATACACTGAGTGTACAAAGCATTAGGAACACCTGCTCTTTCCATGACATTGACTGACCAGGTGAATCCAGGTGAAAGCTATGATCCCTTATTGATGTCAGTTGTTAAATCCACTTCAATCAGCGTAGATGAAGGGGAGGAGACAGGTTAAATGATTTTTAAGCCTTGAGACAATTGAGACATGGATTTTGTATGTGTGCCATTCAGAGGGTGAATGGACAAGACAACATATTTAAGTGCCTTTGAAGGAGGTATGGTAGTAGGTGCCAGGCGCACCGGTTTGAATGTGTCAACAACTGCAACACTGCTAGGATTTTCATACTCAACAGTTTCCCGTGTGTCTCAAGAATGGTCCACCATCCTAAGGACACCCAGCCAACTAGACACATTTGTGGGAAGCACTGGAATCAACATGGGCCAGCATCACTGTGGAACGCTTTCGACACCTTATAAAGTCCATGCCCCAATGAATTGAGTAGGTTCTGAGGGGAAAAGGGTGTGCAATTCAATATTAGGAAGGTGTTCCTAATGTTTTGTACACTGAATATATGTATATAACCAGGATCTATTCCGTTACCATGTGACCTGAGTCTCTCTTTCTTTGGTCAGGTCACATGGTCAGGGGAAATCCTGGCCCTGATCTGGTAACATACTGTATTGCACAGTAAAATAGTGCATACCCATTGAATATAATATTCAGATCCTTTTTCACAGTCCATGTTATAATGGCACAGTGAGAAATACACTGAATTCTGAGACATGGACAAATAATGGCATTAATCAAACATTCCAAATGGAAACCCCTGTATGGACCACCTGTACACACATCATATTGTAAATGTCATAGCCAATCAGGCCCTGTCCTAAAATAAAATATCAGATTACATCATTATCATCAACAGATTACGTAACGCCATCTATTTTAGTTGAATTGAGTGATTATGGCCGTTCATTTTCCATATTACATGCACCTAGTGCAAGGATTTTAATTTATTTTTTACAGTGAGACTGAAATGTTCAACATGCCTATTTTAGGACAGATGGCAAAGAGTCATAATTCCTGGCATGAAAATATTGTTGGAGTGGTAACTGGAGCTCTTCACATAATTACGCTATTCTCACGTGGCTTTGTGGTTTCAGAACCCCCCCCCCCACACACACACACACACGCAGGAACGACACACGAGCATACACACACACACACAAATAGACACACACATGGGCACACACACCCACACACAGACACACTCCTAAACATAAGTGAATGTTTACACAGACGCCATAACGGGTAACGCTGGCCCTTGACTCAACTTGATGACATCACCCTCAGAACTAAAGTCATATTGAGGTCAGGTTCATTTCAATATTCTCGCCCTAACACTGCCATTTCATATCAGTCAGAGATGCAACTTTTACTGTAAGACACTGCCCATCATCATGTGTAGTGCTCTTTGTACACTATGCTCTAGCGTATGCCAAAACACATTGCAACATGAGTGGTCTCAATATTGATGCCTTGTATGAAACTAGGCCATTTGAATTCTCTGCTGGATCCCCCTCAAAATGTGGATGACCTATGCTCCCAACAGAAGGTAAAAAGAGTTTACAGTGAGAGAAAGTACTTACTATGGCACAATAAAAAGAGGCGATTTAGAAAGAACACCCATGATATATTATACTATACTGAATCTACCATAACTACGTCCTTTTACAAGCATTTTTTGGGTTTTCAGGCTACACGCCTACATGTTCCAAAAGTGTTCTTTAAGCTATTCCCATAGGATAACCATTTTTGGTTCCAGGTAGAACCCTTTTTTGTTCCAGGTATAAACGCAACATGTAAAGTGTTGGTCCCATGTTTCATGAGCTGAAATAAAAGATCCCAGAAATGTTCCATACGCACAAAATAGCTTATTTCTCTCAAATGTTGTGCTTAAGTTTGTTGACATCCCTGTTAGTAAGCATTTCTCATTTGCTAAGATAATCCATCCACCTGACAGGTGTGGCATATCAAGAAGCTGATTAAACACCATGATCATTACACAGGTGCACCTTGTGATGAGGACAATAAAAGGCCACTCTAAAATGTGCAGTTTTGTCACACAACACAATGCCACAGATGTCTCAAGTTCTGGGGGAGCGTGCAATTGGCATGCTGACTCCAGGAATGTCCACCAGAGCTGTTGCCAGAGATTTGAATGTTCATTTCTCTACCATAAGCTGCCTCCAACGTCGTTTTAGGGAATTTGGCAGTGCGTCCTACCGGCCTCACAACCGCAGACCACATGTAACCACACCAGCCCAGGAACTCCACATCCGGCTTCTTCACCTGCGGGATCGTCTAAGACCAGCCACCCAGACAGCTGATGAAACTGTGGGTTTACACAACCAAAGAATTTCTGCACGAACTGTCAGAAACCGTCTCAGGGAAGCTCATATGCATGCTTGTTGTCCTCACCAGGGTCTTGACCAGCATGCAGTTCGGCATCTTAACCGACTTCCGTCGGCAAATGCTCATCTTCAATGGCCACTGGCACGCTGGAGAAGTGTGCTCTTCACAGATGAATCCCGGTTTCAACTGTACCGGACAGATGGCAGACAGCGTGTATGGCATTATGTTGGCGAGCGGTTTGCTCATGTCAACGTTGTGGACAAAGTGCCCCATGGTGGCGGTGGGGTTATGGTATGGGCAGGCATAAGCTACGGACAACCAACACAATTGCATTTTATCGATGGCAATTTGAATGCACAGAGATATCGTGATGAGATCCTGAGGCCCATTGTCCTGCCATTCATCCACCGCCATCACCTCATGTTTCAGCATGATAATGCAAGGCCCCATGTCGCCTGGGTCCTGGACTTTCTGACGGGCCGCCCCCAGGTGGTGAGGGTAGGAAACAACATCTCCACCCCGCTGATCCTCAACACTGGGGCCCCACAAGGGTGCATTCTCAGCCCTCTCCTGTACTCCCTGTTCACCCACGACTGCGTGGCCATGCACGCCTCCAACTCAATCATCAAGTTTGCAGACGACACTACAGTGGTAGGCTTGATTACCAACAACGACAAGACGGCCCACAGGGATGAGGTGAGGGCCCTCGGAGTGTGGTGTCAGGAAAAAAAACTCACACTCAACGTCAACAAAACAAAGGAGATGATCGTAGACTTCAGGAAACAGCAGAGGGAGCACCCCCCTATCCACATTGATGGGACAGTAGTGGAGAAGGTGGAAAGTTTAAATTCTTCGGCGTACATATCACGGACAAACTGAAATGGTCCACCCACACAGACAGCGTGGTGAACAAGGCGCAACAACAGGAGGCTGAAGAAATTTGTCTTGTCACCAAAAACACTCACAAACTTTTACAGATGCACAATCGAGAGTATCCGGTCAGGCTGTATCACCGCCTGGTACGGCAACTGCTCCGCCCACAACCGTAAGGCTCTCCAGAGGGTGGTGCGGTCTGCACAACGCATCACCAGGGGCACACTATCTGCCCTCCAGGACACCTACACCACCCGATGTCACAGGAAGGCCATAAAGATCATCAAGGACAACAACCACCCAAGCCACTGCCTGTTCACCCCATTATCATCCAGAAGGCGAGGTCAGTACAGGTGCATCAAAGCTGGGACCGAGAGACTGAAGAACAGCTTCTATCTCAAGGCCATCAGACTGTTAAACAGCCATCACTAACATTGAGTAGCTGCTGCCAACATACTGACTCAAATCTCTAGCTACTTTAATAATAAAAAATTGGATGTAATAAATGTAAACTTTAAACAATGCCACTTTATATAATGTTTACATACCCTACATTACTTATCTCATATGTATATACTGTACTCTATACCATCTACTGCATCTTGCCTATGCCGTTCGGCAATCACTCATCCATATATTTATATGTACATATTCTTATTCATTCCTTTACACTTGTGTGTATAAGGTAGTTGTTGTGAAATTGTTAGATTACTTGTTAGATATTACTGCACGGTCGGAACTAGAAGCACAAGCATTTCGTTACACTCGCATTAGCATCTGCTAACCATGTGTACGTGACCAATAAAATTTGATTTGATTTGGTTCTTCAAAGGGTTCTCCTATGGGGACAGCCGAGGAACCCTTTTAGGTTCTAGATAGCACCTTGTTTCTAAGAGTGTAGACATAGACCGCCCACTATAACGGTCGCTAGCCAAACATACTGTAAAACAAACATCACATAATGTCGTTTGTTCCACTTCCACTCAATGCCTCTGGCTGACCTAAAGCAGTAGTCCTTTTCCTTGTTTGACGAACCCCATGGTATACATAATAAGCGTACAGCAACCTAACCAGCCAGACTGCAGCAGACGGCCAGAAAAACAAGTCAACCAGGGGCGTAGTAAAAAGTAAATGTGTGTTTAAGAGGCCTGTCAGTTGGGCTTTAAGGGGCTATTTGGGAGGGCCGATCAAGGACTTCCTGATTGAGACATTAGCATTTGCACAAACGTAGAGTGGTCTATAAAATGTTGGGCTGGCCTGGCGCTGAATAGCTAGTATTGAGCAAACGCGGTAATCGGACAATAAAATAGTACTGTAATATTTTGGGCTAGGGTGTCGGTGGTGTGGGGTTACCGGTGTGTGTGCGTATACACTGGTTATAGACCCACAGGGAGGTTGTAGATGTGGGGTCCGGGGGTCTGAGGATAGGGGTTAAACAGAAACCCCTTTGGGATTGGCTATCTACCCGATGACACATACAGGAAGGAACCCTATGATGGTGATGTCACCCCCTATCCACCCCCTGCCTGTTTACTCAGCTGACAGTTACTGCATCACTCCTCACCAACCATAGGACTACAGGAAGGAGTGGCAAAGAGAGAGAGAGAGAGAGAGAGAGAGAGAGAGAGAGAGAGAGAGAGAGAGAGAGAGAGAGAGAGAGAGAGAGAGAGAGAGAGAGAGAGAGAGAGAGAGAGAGAGAGAGAGAGAGAGAGAGAGAGAGAGAGAGAGAGAGAGAGAGAGAGAGAGAGAGAGAGAGAGAGAGAGAGAGAGAGAGAGAGAGAGAGAGAGAGAGAGAGAGAGAGAGAGAGAGAGAGAGAGAGAGAGAGAGTCCACACTAGAAAATATCTTAACACAGGTGTCAGCATAGTTCTCAGTCATGTAAAGCATTTCACTATCTAATCTATTCCTGGAAAGAGTAGGACCATAGAAATACAGTATAATGACTGTAGATTATATTTCTGTGCTTGGGACACTTACCCTGTTCCTCGGGAGACCTCCCTGCACCTGCCGGCTCCTCTCTGGTCATCTCTGGAGGCACCCAGAGGCTCTGCAGCAGCAGGGTGAGCAGAGAGACAGAAAGACACAGCACCAAGCAGCCACTGGAGACAGACAGGAGGACAGACGGACATGGGTTAGCGTTGGGTTTAGCAGAAATCATCACTACACTAAACTAACTACCTCTACTAGTAATGTAATTGCAATGAACTTATATTTAGCTTCGACTCATGGTATCATATTGTATATCATGTAGTGCCACGTAGGAGGGGTACCAAGTTTGCCCTAAAGTCATGTAATTCGTTGTGGTGATCTCCGTGTAGTCTCAGTTTGTCCTGCACTGAGCACATTGAGAAGAAGAGGGAATTAACTTGTTCCATGGACAGACTTCAAGTAAGAGCGGTTCTCTTTGTCATAACAAACAGCTGGAGAGTGACGTGCTGTCATGGCGTGAGAGCGACTTGAGCAAGCGACTCCTTTGGGGTTTGGGTTTTTACTGGGGCAGAAGAGGACTGGGCTTTTCGTTGGAGCAAATCGGCTACGAAGAGTGTGTTCCAGAAGTGAAACGCACTCGGGCCAAGCCAAACACACGGCCAAACTCAGCACTCAAGCCGATTCAATTCAATTGAATTCAATTGTATTAGTAAAGCTCTCCATATAGAGAAATCTGTCAAAGAGATCTCAGCGACTGGCCCAGGTATTTGCAAAAACAACATCCACTATAGGGCTACCAGCGACAAAGAAAAAACTCCAAAATAAGAGTTACAGGATGATACCATGTAGTTCAACACTTAGTAAATCCATTGTTTGTGGGTCCAACAGTCAGTCAAGTCTACATTATAGTCCATTTACCGTACGTTCAGTCAACTCCTGATAAGTGCGATGTAACTGGCATGACAAACATGCAATATACACATGCCGATATCCAGAGATCTGAACACTTGTTCAGATGTGTGAACTATTTATAAGGAGTCAACCGTATTCCTACACAGTAGATCTAGTCTTAATCAATTGTTAGGCTTTTGGGATGAGCCCTTACCTCCGGGGTCGCAGTGTAAAACGCATGATCCAGAGTCAAGATGTGGGCCTGACTGTCAAAACAGAAAATCATACATTAGAAGAAATAAGAATTATTATCAGTCAATAGTGCAATAACTTGGAAAAAGAAACGCAGAGATGCTGCCTCTAGTAATCTTTTATTTATTTTTTTCACTGTTCTCAAAAGTGAAGATAAGGCAGATAGGGTCAAAATGGTTTCCTTTGTGTAGAAGATCACCATTCAGTCCAAAACACCACATCACGGACAGTTGGATCATAGTTTCCATTTACACTGATGGGAATATATTAATCCCCTTCCATATTCAGTCATAGTTTTGACGAGGCGTAAAAGTGGCTCAACGTGTGCCTTTGTGTTTCCTATTGAAAGTTAATGATACACTGATAAATGTCACAAACTGTGCCAATACTTCAGTCCCTTTGTTTTGTTACTCTGTGTGGTCTATAAGCCAGAGTTATAAAGACATTGGAACAGCTAGGCGTACTCACCGATTCAGCGCAGACACACACACAAACACACACACAGACCACACAAACACTCTAAGGCTCCGTCACGACCGGGCGGCAACCTCCTCCATCGCTCCCTCTTTCAAAAAAGACCTGATAAAAAAAGCAGGAGAAAACGCGGGGCTGGAAAGTCTCATTTGTTTTCTGTCTCTTTCCCTCCTTCTCTGGCCTCCTTTTCTCTGACCCTAGGCCTCTGGGTACGCATCCTGCGGTTGTCAAGGAAACCTGATTCCCCTCTTGAGAACACAATACCCATGGTGCTGCTGGGGCCTTTCACAGATACAATAGAGCTCACGCTATTGGGTGACACGGCCTCTTTCAGCCCTACCGCCCAGAATAAAAAGCCCTATTTGTGAATGGAAACACAATTGAACTGGGGAATCTACTTGCTACTCCAGCCTATTTGAATGTCTTAGAGGGCATATTATGAAATTTAACACATAAATTAACACATAAATTAACTAATTTCATTGCCAAAAGCAAGCAAATAAGAAAAACACAACGTTGTGCCTTATGATAGGCTTGCATATCAATAATACTTCTCTCTATTATTCCAGTTTACTCACACACACATACACCACACACACACCACTTCATGTCGCACACATAAGACTTTTGAAGGACATCTGGCCTTAGAAATACCAGAGGAGAGGAGTTTAGACTGCATGAGACAATTAGTAGTTGGACAGATATAGCACGTGCAGTTCTTCATGCAGCCTGAAGAGGGCAGCCTAGTCCCAGTTTTGATAGGCCTATTTCCTGTTGTAGGTTGGTAATGATCCTTCTTTAGGTTATTTTTGTAGGGGAAACTCAACTACCATTGGAATGAGAAGACTAAAGATTATATCCCTTTCAGTTTGTATCCACATGTTTAAAGTTTTTAGTGTAATGAAATAAGGAAATGAAACTAATGTCCCATTTCTACCCTCCCCTGATCGGAGGACAACTTTATCAATGTGAAATGTCAATGTCACTTTAATGTCAAAGGGTCTTTATAGTAGGTATAATATGGTCATTGTGACAATTGCACACAAACTGGTAATGCAATTAACATTGAACGTCTTTAAGTTCAACTTGGCAAACAAACATCTCACTTAAGTACGTCCGACCTTGACATCAGCACTTGACGTCACACTTTTCTTCGAACACTGCAAGGGTGTGTGTGTGCACGTGTCCATGTTTGTGTGCGTGTGTACGTGCCTGCATGTGTGTGTGCGCGCCTGCCTTCCATAGGTGTGATGTCACAGTGTGTCGGAGCGGAAGGATTTGATGAGCATAAACCCCCCATAAGCTTGGACCTCAAGGCTTACTGGCTTTAGATCCATCTGTCTGTCTCTCTCTTTCTCTCCCCACCTCAATCTCTCACCAAACAGTGGTATTCTCTGTCCAATCAAATAGCCCTGAGGTTAAAGCGTGCTATAGGCTGAGGGTCGGTGTTTGTTGTGCTTGTATACAGCACTAAATGTACTGTAGCCCTAGCGCGATAGTCAGCGTCCTATGGATTAGTGTACCTCACATGATATGAATGCTGTCCACTCCTACAGTCATGTCTGTTGGACTGATGCCAGCAGCTGACATGTAACAAAGGCTCCATTAACCAACTCCATGGTCATTGAAAAGCTGGCTTTGAGACAGACAGGACAGGGTAGACCTGAAAAGACAGGTAAACACAACAGAATTATGCAAAGAGTAGAGAGGGAGTACTGTTGTGGACAGTGTATTTATTCTATGTCATCATTGTGAGTCATATGAGTGGGTTATCATCCACAAAATACTGTATGTCTAAGGTCTTCTCAGAAAAACACATGGAGTGGACATGGCGTGGACATTTGGCAATTTGTTTTTTCAGGTTTCATCACACACATAGGCCTACGGGTCAGCTTGTTGTTGCAAGAACACCAAATGAAGAAATGAACAACATAATGATAGAATACAAAGCAAAAACACAAGGCCAGAACCATATTGGAGTGGCAATGATGGCCAAATTGAGTTATCTGTAATAACTGTCATGTGCTGGGCGTTGTTTTTGGCGTGCGCTTTTGAGTAGGAGGACAAAGCAGGGTTTTGTTAAAATTGCCTGGGTGCCTTCCAGTCCTTTTCCAGTGCCCGTAACTACTTTGACAGACATCCAGGCCTGTAAACAAGGCTTGATGAATCAGATGATATTGCCTCTATTCCACCACTCCCAACTGGCTCACTCACAGTAACTCTGACGTTGCCTAAAACAGCAGTGGCGCATCTTGTTTTTAAAATCGTCTCAAGTTCTTTGCACTCTAATGTTTGGTCATTAGATTTTAATGGTAGGCTGATGGTCGTTTCACCCTGCTACATTATTTGTTTTAATGATTTCTGGACTTGTATACAGCTATAAGGTTTCCCCCCCATTTAAAGCAGAGGCCAGTGCAATTTCATATATCGAACAAAGCGTAAAGAAAAAAAAAATGGCATAACAAATCCCATATGAATTGCATTCTACACTCCGCCATATGGCTCCTGCTAGTAGCGGTTAGAGGAGTAGGGATACTGCGCATGTCCGAAACTGACAAATATGAATGCAGCGCCAACATCTCAAGACATCTGACCAAACCAGGTAGGGTTATTTCATATCTTGACAGGTATTTTTCATGTCTTGTTGTTTCTTCAGCAGTTATTAACACACATGCGCAGTCCTCTTGCATCGTGATAATATTAGTTAGCACGCTCGCAATGCAAGTTCAACAACATCCAATGTTGACAGTGAGGAAGAGAATTTGTCTCGCTATCTTGTCGCTAGTTAGCTAGGTGCTAGCTGGCTAACTATCTCTCTGTATCTGAGGAAAATGCTTTATGGTCGTTGCAAACTATTTTGACGTGATATAACTAGCTAGCTTTTGTAGCTAATGCTATGCACTGACCTGGTGATAACTGACCAGAAAATGGAGCAGACAATGGACCAATGTCAATTGCTAACGTGAATGGAAGGAAACCGCTTTGTTAGCGTGCGCTCTGTCCGCATTTCTAGCTAGCGCTACCTGTCACCTTTGCCAGGGTTAACACTAGCGATCAGCTTTCACGGCGTTCGCAGGTTCTAACCAGCTGACCAACTAAATGTAGTCAGTTTTATTACAGCAATATGAATGCATTTCTTACCCAGCCCCATATAGCTATGTAGAGGTGTGTTGTCGGCACCTTGTCGCCTGTCAAATGAATTATCCTAGTCAGTGTTGGCTAACTATCTACGCTGAACAAAAATATAAACGTAGTGTTGGTTCCATGAGCTGAAATAAAATATCATATACACTTTTTCATACGCACAAAAAGCTTATTTATCTAAATGTTTTTGCATATTTGTTTACATCCCCTGTTAGTAAGCATTTTTCCTTTGCCAAGATAATCCAGCCACCTGATAGGTGTGGCATATCAAGAAGCTGATTAAACAGCATGATCATTAAACAGATGCACCTTGTGTTAGGGACAATAAAGGCCACTCTAAAATGTGCAGTTTTGTCACACAACACAATGCCACAGATGTCTCAAGTTTTGAGGGATGGTGCAATTGGCTTGCTGACTGCAGGTGTGTCCACCAGAGTTTTTGCCAGATCATTTCATGTTAATTTCTCTACCATAAACTGCCTCCAACGTTTTTTTTTGAGAGAGAATTTGGCAGTAGGTCCAACAGGCCTCAACTGCAGACCACGTGTATTGCGTCCTGTGGGCAAGCAGTTTGCTGATGTAAACATTGTGAACAGACGGTGTTGATGATGATGATGGTGGTGGGGTTATGGTATGGGCAGGCATAAGCTACAGACAACGAACACAATTGCATTTTATCTATGGCAATTTGAATGCACAGAAATACCGTGCCCAGATCCTGAGGCCCATTTCTTTTAAAGTATCTGTGACCAACATATGCATATCTGTATTCCCAGTCATGTGGAATCCATAGATTAGGGCCTAATGAATTTCTTTAAATTGACTAATTTCCTTCAATAAAATGTAAATCAGTAAAATCTTTGAAATTGTTGCTCCCAAGTGACGCAGCGGTGTAAGGCACTGCATCTCAGTGCTAGAGGCGTCACTACAGACCCTGGTTCGATCCCGGGCTGTATCACATCTGGCCGTGATCGGGAGTCCCATAGGGCGGCGCAGAATTGGCCCAGCGTTGTCCGCGTTAGGGAAGGGTTTTGCCGGGGTAGGCCGTCATTGTAAATAAATGTGTTCTTAACTGATTTACGTAGTGAAATTAAAGGTTAAATAAATATTTTTGTTCAGTATCGCTAGCGGTCTTGATCACATTAGTTGTTATCATCAGTGTCCCTTGCTGGCTGATCCTACACACAGACAGTTCATTTAGCATAATAATGCAGTTATTCAATATAGTTGAAATCTATAGCCAGCTAACTAAAGTCATTTAGTTTTAGCTGGGGGTGACACTCAGCTGCATCTCTACCTGGGTTTGCAGCCCTCTGGCTTGAAGTCAGTGACCCAAGATGATCCCATACTGTAGTGTTGTTCAGTTCAATCATTTTATCAGTTTCTGTCATGCAACATCATTTTTCTTTGCTGCTTAAAACTATAGACATATTTACAATCCTTTGCCCTTAATTGCTCGCTCAACCTTTGCCCTGAGACATGGCTGTTTAGACTAGATGGTTGTGACTAAATGTAGTACAGCTACGACCAGAAGTTAGTTTTTGTAGCAGGAGAGCATTTTAGCTAACCCTATTTCTAACGTTATCCTAACCTGCTACATTAATTTTCCTAACCTGCTATGAAAAAGTAACTTCCGGTCATAGCTGTATAGTACTTAGTCAAAACCAGTCTCAGCCGGTCAGGGCAACCTTAACCTATATAGCCAGTGTAAGTTGCATATTTTTAGCCTACATCAAAGGTCTTATTCTGCAATCGCTCACATACAGGCTAGCTTATACAACATTCCCCTTACTTTGTCCCGCCCTCCCCCTGCATTAAGTTCCAAATAGCCTGTCAAGCAAACCCATATGTTTGTAACAATGTTATCTCTTTCTTTTCCCCTCTCTGCAGTAAACATCATGGGTGGTTGAGAGACACCCTGGACTTATTTGTTGTGAAGAGGACAGAAGGCTAGTTAGGCTAAGCTATACTCCAGCCCCCTCAGCCGCAGTCCAGAAGATACTGCAGCCATGGCTGAGGAGGACTACGGCTGCTTTGTGGACTGGACCCAGATGGGGGACCTGGCCAACAGCAGTGGCCCCTCCAAACTGGACGTCAAGGACCCAGTGGAGCTCAAGAAGCTGGCCAGGCAGGGCCACTGGGCCAAGAACCACAAGCTTCGTGCCCAGGTTTACCAGCAACTCATCAAGGCCATCCCCTGTCGCACCGTCACCCCCGACGCTGAGGTCTATCGTGACCTCATGGGGGACAGCACAGGTAAAAAAGCCTCGTCCGTCATCCCACTGCCGGACTTTGTGGACGGCAGCGCTGTTCCGCACTACTGCCTCAAGGCAGACGCATTGACCACCGTCCACCGGGTCATCTCCTGTGTGGCTGGCCAGTTCCCGGACATCTCGCACTGCCCGGCGCTGCCCGCCATAACGGCCCTCCTGCTGCACTTCAGTGCCGATGAGGCGCAGTGCTTCGAGAACATCAGCCGTCTGCTGGCCTGCAACGAGCCAGGCCGGCGCTTGGTGGACCAGACCTTCCTGGCCTACGAGTCCAGCTGCATGACCTTCGGCGACCTGGCCAACAAGTACTGCCCGGCCGCCCACAAGTTGATCGTGGCCACAGCACAGGACGTGGTGGAAGTGTACTCGGGCTGGCAGCGCTGGGTGCTGGGCGACCTGCCCTTCAGCCACGTGGCCCGGGTACTAGACGTCTTCCTGGTGGAAGGATACAAGGTGTTGTATCGCGTGGCCCTGGCCCTGCTCAAGTTCTATCGCAAGCAGAAAGCCGGGGCTGGAGCTGGAGCTCAGCCATCAGAGGGCCAGAAACAGGACTCTGCAGAGGTCAAGGCGGAGATCCAGGCCTTTGTCAAAGCCATCGGCTCCAGCATCACCCCGGACAAGCTGCTGGAGAAGGCCTTCTCCATCCGCCTGTTCAGTCGCAAAGAGATTACCCTCCTGCAGCTCGCCAATGAGAAGTCGCTGCAGCAGAAGGGCATCACCGTCAAACAGAAGAGGTGAGTGAGGGCTAGAGAGACAGCATGAGCCATATTGGGTCTAATTGAAATTGGAGAGTTAATTTACTTCTAGAGAAATGATTGTCTACAACGCTGTCAATGGATATCAATGAGGCAGTGGACACTAGTACCGCTGCTAATGCTATGCTAGCGCTTTAGCTAATGTCTAATGTTTATTTACGCTGCCAAGGTTCTATGTAGGCCTTCTATGAGTGGTGCAGTGGTCTAAGGCACTGCATCGGAGTGTGCCACTAGAGATCCTGGTTCGAGTCCAGGCAGTTGTAGCCGGCCGCGACCGGGAGACCCATGGGGCGGCGCACAATTGGCCCAGTGTCGTCCGGGTTAGCAGAGGGTTTGGCCGGCAGGGATGTCCTTGTCCCATCTCGCTCTAGCGACTCCTGTGGCGGCCCGGGCGCAATGCATGCTGACACGGTCGCCAGGTGTACGGTGTTTCCTCCGACACATTGGTGCGGCTGGCTTCCGGGTTAAGCGGGCATTGTGTCAAGAAGCAGTGCGGCTTGGCGGGGTCGTGTTTCGGAGGACGCACGGCTCTCGACCTTCGCCTCTCCCGAGTCTGTACGGGAGTTGCAGCGATGAGACAAGACTGTAACTACCACGAAATTGGGGAGAAAAGGGAGTTTAAAAAAAAGACATGGTTCTAAGTTCAAAAGCCATGAACCAAATCAGAATGGTATGCTACGAATGAGAGACATGCACTCAAAAAAAAAATGTGCGTGACAACTTTAGCCACCAGTGAGGGTCATGTTTAGAAGGGATGTGACATTATGCATTTTAGCTAACTCTAACCATTTTCCTAACCTTAACCTAATTCTCCTAACCTGCTGCATATGTTGTCCTATCCTGCTACGAAAAGTAACATTTTCGGCATCCCATCTAGTCAAAACCACCAGTGAAAAGTGGCTGTCGTTCCTGGCTATATAAAGCCGGTACGACCTGCCGCTAAAATCATTTGGACACCTGCCGCTAAAAGCATTTGGATAGTTAATTGATTTTCTGTTTTTAGTTCACTCACACTTTTTCCTGTTGTGGCTGTCTGTGTGGCTCTTTTCTCACCATTCTGTTCATAGTTTTCCCCCTTTTATTTTTTTGCTGTCCATTTTCCATCCACCGTCGTCTTCTGTTTTCACCTTGACTCCTGTGTCCATGTGTCTACTGCTCCTCCATTCTCCCATTTGCACTTGGCTCTGTTAGTCTGAGGTAGGTGTTTCTCTCTCAGCTCTCTCTCTTCACCTGTTAATACTTGAGCTGATCTCCCTCATTAGTGATAAATTGTATTTGAAACCGTGTCCACATTCTCTGTAAACTATAATTTTATAAGTGACCAGGAAAACACGATTTGGACATAGAACACACTACCATAGGCAAAACCAAGAAACAGTGTGCTGGTTTTTGCTTCTCGTTAACACTCAATTGAATAGGCCTAATTAAAGT
Source organism: Salvelinus alpinus (assembly GCF_045679555.1). NCBI lineage: Eukaryota > Metazoa > Chordata > Actinopteri > Salmoniformes > Salmonidae > Salvelinus > Salvelinus alpinus. The sequence continues at coordinate 25,267,375 of NC_092088.1, forward strand.
CCCAGACTGACTACAGTACTAGACGGTCCAATCACCTTGTTTAAGGTCTGAATTAGGTGCTGTTGGTTCCAGCTCACGCTGTGACCCTTGAGGTCAGTAGTTGTACAGTTACTACAACAACAACCATGACATATCCAGAAAAGCTCAGAAAATACTGTATTAACCTTCCATTACCACAACCTCATGGCCCTACATGCTATACAAAGACTTTGACTGACCGATCAGGAGTTTGTGTGTTACTGACAAAGTAGTCATCTCCTTCCTGCCCGGTTACCATGGCTACAGGCGCAACGTGCAGCTGGCTCTGAACCCGGACACCTTCTCCTCGGAGGTGGTCAGCGCCAAGGAGATGAGGGACATCTGGTCGTGGATCCCCGAGCGCTTCGCCCTGTGCGAACCGCAGCTTCTCTTCACCACGTCCACCCACGGCTGCAGCCTCAACCGGTACCCACTGCCCACTGTAGTACCCACTTTACCAGTCTCACTTTAGCCACTCACTGCAGCCTAGGCAAACCACTAGACCAGAGGTGTCAAACATACCGATCCAATGTACCCACTTTATCTCTACATGTGTTTTCTGCGAGGAAATGGTCTCCGTCTATATTGAAATACCTAAAACCAAATTAAAAGTGGGTGGAAATGATAATGGACCTACATTTTTATACAGTCTCTACACTCTGTCCAGCTTGCTAACAGTCACCGAAACAAAAGCTAGACAGTCAGGGAGCATTGAAAATTCCATTTACTAGGCTATTTTTGGCAAATTTTTATCAAGTTTCAGTGCTGTCCTTCGGACCTCAGTGGAGACCGAATGTGACCCATGGGGCAAAATAAGGTTGATACCCCTGTGCTCTACAGTTTCCTGTACCCCCTTTATCCTTAGTCTCGGGTTCCACACCAACCTAACCTTAGAGAGACAACTAAGATTGGGTTATAGCAACATTTCGAGATGCTATATCACCGCATATATGCAACATTATCACTGATATGCGATTTAATATTGCAGACATGATTATGTCGCAGATATGCGATAATATCGTCGGTATGCTGTAATGTATCCGAGCAACTGATATTCTGCCCACTTTATTCATCCTCATTGGTACACTTTACCCTGCACTGGGCCCAATTTACCATACAGCTTACTCTACATTTCGCCACAGTCTTGGCTACCATGCCTACTTTACCACAAAGGGGCAATTTGCGATTGGTACGTCAATTTTTTTAACTTTTAAATGTGTATGTATACACACTACCTACTGTTCTAAAGTTGGGGTCACTTAAATCTCCTTGTTTTTGAAAGAAAAGCCCAAAATGTTGTTTATTAAAATAATATCAAATTGACAGACGCCTCACAAGTTTCAACGTCAACAGTGAAGAGGCGAGTCCGGGATGTTGGCCTTCTAGGCAGAGTTCCTCTGTGCAGTGTCTGTTCTTTTGCCCATCTTAATCTTTTCTTTTTATTGGCCAGTCTGAGATATGGCTTTTTCTTTGCAACTCTGCCTAGAAGGCCGGCATCCCGGAGTCGCCTCATCACTGTTGATGTTGAGACTAGTGTTTTGCGGGTACTATTTAATGAAGCAGCCAGTTGAGGACTTATGAGGCGTCTGTTTCTCAAACTAGACACTCTAATGTACTTGTCCTCTTGCTCAGTTGTGCTCCGGGGCCTCCCACTTCTCTTTCTATTCTGGTTAGAGACAGTTTGCACTGTTCTGTGAAGGGAGTAGTACACAGTGTTGTACGAGATCTTCAGTTTCTTGGCAATTTCTCGCATGGAATAGCCTTCATTTCTCAGAACAAGAATAGACTGACGAGTTTTAGAAGAAAGTTCTTTGTTTCTTCTGGCCATTTTGAGCCTGTAATCGAACTCACAAATGCTGATGCTCCAGATTCTCAACTAGTCTAAAGTTGGCCAGTTTTATTGCTTCTTTAATCAAACAACAGTTTTCAGCTGTGCTAACATAATTGCAAAAGGGTTTTCAATTAGCCTTTTTAAAATGATAAACTTGGATTAGCTAACACAATGTGCCATTGGAACACAGTTGCTGGTTGCTGATAATGGGCCTCTGTAGATATTCCATTCAAAATCTGCCGTTTCCAATTATAATAGTCATTTACAACATTAACAATGTCTACACTGTATTTCTGATCAATTCGATGTTATTTTAATAGACAAAAATGTCCTCTTTTTTTTTTAACAAGGAAATGTCTAAGTGACCCCAAACTTTTGTGTGTGTGTGTGGATATATACAGTGGGGAGAACAAGTATTTGATACACTGCCGATTTTGCAGGTTTTCCTACTTACAAAGCATGTAGAGGTCTGTAATTTTTATCATAGGTACACTTCAACTGTGAGAGACGGAATTTAAAACAAAAATCCAGAAAATCACATTGTATGATTTTTAAGTAATTAATTCGCATTTTATTGCATGACATAAGTATTTGATACATCAGAAAAGCAGAACTTAATATTTGGTACAGAAACCTTTGTTTGCAATTACAGAGATCATACGTTTCCTGTAGTTCTTGACCAGGTTTGCACACACTGCAGCAGGGATTTTGGCCCACTCCTCCATACAGACCTTCTCCAGATCCTTCAGGTTTCGGGGCTGTCGCTGGGCAATACGGACTTTCAGCTCCCTCCAAAGATTTTCTATTGGGTTCAGGTCTGGAGACTGGCTAGGCCACTCCAGGACCTTGAGATGCTTCTTACGGAGCCACTCCTTAGTTGCCCTGGCTGTGTGTTTCGGGTCGTTGTCATGCTGGAAGACCCAGCCACGACCTATCTTCAATGCTCTTACTGAGGGAAGGAGGTTGTTGGCCAAGATCTCGCGATGCATGGCCCCATCCATCCTCCCCTCAATACGGTGCAGTCATCCTGTCCCCTTTGCAGAAAAGCATCCCCAAAGAATGATGTTTCCACCTCCAAGCTTCACGGTTAGGATGGTGTTCTTGGGGTTGTACTAATCCTTCTTCTTCCTCCAAACACGGCGAGTGGAGTTTAGACCAAAAAGCTCTATTTTTGTCTCATCAGACCACATGACCTTCTCCAATTCCTCCTCTGGATCATCCAGATGGTCATTGGCAAACTTCAGACGGGCCTGGACATGCGCTGGCTTGAGCAGGGGGACCTTGCGTGCGCTGCAGGATTTTAATCCATGACGGCGTAGTGTGTTACTAATGGTTTTCTTTGAGACTGTGGTCCCAGCTCTCTTCAGGTCATTGACCAGGTCCTGCCGTGTAGTTCTGGGCTGATCCCTCACCTTCCTCGTGATCATTGATGCCCCACGAGGTGAGATCTTGCATGGAGCCCCAGACCGAGGGTGATTGACTGTCATCTTGAACTTCTTCCATTTTCTAATATCTGCGCCAACAGTTGTTGCCTTCTCACCAAGCTGCTTGCCTATTGTCCTGTAGCCCATCCCAGCCTTGTGCAGGTCTACAATTTTATCCCTGATGTCCTTACACAGCTCTCTGGTCTTGGCTATTGTGGAGAGGTTGGAGTCTGTTTGATTGAGTGTGTGGACAGGTGTCTTTTATACAGGTAACGAGTTCAAACAGGTGCAGTTAATACAGGTAATGAGTGGAGAACAGGAGGACTTCTTAAAGAAAAACTAACAGGTCTGTGAGAGCCGGAATTCTTACTGGTTGGTAGGTGATCAAATACTTATGTCATGCAATAAAATGCGAATTAATTACTTAAAAATCATACAATGTGATTTTCTGGATTTTTGTTTTAAATTCCGTCTCTCACAGTTGAAGTGTACCTATGATAAAAATTACAGACCTCTACATGCTTTGTAAGTAGGAAAACCTGCAAAATCGGCAGTGTATCAAATACTTGTTCTCCCCACTGTATATATAGATAGATAGATGAATATAACTTAGAAATGCCTCATGAGCTTAGTTCAATCAACTCTTACCCTACCAGTCCCCAAAATATAAGCTTGTTTTACTCCATTGTTTATAAATCTAATTGTACACAAACACTTCATATCCTAAAAACATGCTTAAAACTACACATTTTGATATCATGGATGGTCAGCCATTACATCTGTCTATTAATTTGAGAACGGTTACATTTCTCCAGCCCCATCCCTCAACTATTTACCAAAACAGTAGCAGGACTGTCACTTTGTTATTGTTTGAACTGCAGATTGCCTCTTTAAAGGAGGGGTAAGGGAATGACTTGGACAGTAAGGTCACCCATTTATGTCTTCGTGTTCAGCAGCAATAGAACTAGAATATAACGTTTGTTTAGTGATGAATCAGCAATGGCCCTTGTTCAATATTCCCTTGCCCTTGTACAGCCTCGGGTACTAAATCCATCACCCTCAGGCCAAACGGAAGACTTAGTTTAAGGTCATATTCATAGCTCACACAGAAACAGAATCTTGTTTTATAGAATGCAAACCGTAGCCTGACACTTTTCCCCCAGGGCCAGGCTTTAAGGATCAATACTGTAGGTTTAGTTAATATTTACCCTCCTGTATTGGTTTACTGCTCATCAGCTGAGACACAGGTGAGTATCAGAGCTATCCAAAGTATATCCCTAGGGGCCATAAAGACTTTCATACTTTCATTCAGCTAGTGAAAAATGCTGATCTCTGACTTAAATTCAAACATTTTGTTTATTCAATTAGGAATGGGTTAACTTTCTGAATTATGCTACATAGAAATCATTGACCAAAGAGAGACTGCAGTATGATCATAAAACTAAGAATGAATGTAATCTGACCTTGTAAAAAAAAAAACGCATGGAATGTATCGCACTGTAGGCTAAATGTAATGTCAGTTAAAAGGGCCCCCTTCCTTTTTGCTTCTCATCTTTAAGATGCATTATGATTGTTAAAGGGAAGCCTATGTGTGTGTTTTTCTTCTGGTTCATTTCACACATGCATACATGGCCAGATTGTGTAATAAGAGGTTGTCCATTCCTTTTGTCCCAGGTTTTACGCTCATGTTGAAGGGTATGAGCCCACTCTGCTACTCATCAGGACCTGCGAAGCTGATGTAACGACCTTACACACACACACACACACACACACACACACTTACACATTGTGTGTGCGTTACCACCCTCGTGTAACAGTATAATGACAACCATGGCAATAGACAAGTAACTCTCGAGCTCACATTATTATGACACTGAAAAAGTATGCATGGTGTTTTAAATCTACAGTTTTTCAATCATATTGATATGGTAAAGACCTATCATTTAATGACATCTATGAATACATGTACAGTATGGAGTATCTACTTTTTATAATACCGAAATTTGAGTGACTAAATAAAAAAAGTAGTCATTCTTCTTCGCCTTTTGACATTGTCCCATCCTTCTATTTCCTATCCCACTTCACCCTTTGATTCTACTGTAATACACCCTCTCACCATGCCCTGTATTGTCTGTCCAGGTATGTGGAGCCTTTCTCTCAACCGATTGGGAGGAGCGCAAGCGAGGCGGGAACAAACTCAGCTTCTTTGGGACTGGAGAATGTTTTGTCTTTAGGGTGAGTTGTGTTTATTTCCCGATTTACTTAATTTTTCTCATCCAATTATTTTTGGGGAGCAAGGTTATTATAGTAAATTAAAACTGACACTAAAGTAAAAACTACAAAGTAAAAACTAAAATTGGAAACTATTTAGGAAACTGGGCGTGAACAATGGCGGCAGCAAACCCAACACCAGCAGTGGTCGGTTTCAAAAGGCAAAGCCCCGTATGGGATGATTTTGAGTACATTTTTGGAAAGGATGCAGCGGTCGAAGGCACTGCAGTGCTAGAGGCGTCACTACAGACCCTGGTTCGATCCCAGGCTGGCTTCAGGGTTAAGCGAGCAGTGTGTCAAGCAGCAGTGCGGCTTGGCGGGTCGTGTTTCGGAGGACGCATGGCTCTCGACCTTTGCCTCTCCCGAGTCCGTACGGGAGTTGCAGCGATGGGACAAAGCTGTAACTACCAATTGGATTTTATTTATTTTTTATGGAAAAACCCAACCAACCTCAAAGTTCATCTGAACAGCACCCACAAAGAATGTCAGGATAAAGACAAGAATTTTGGAATTCGGTCAGGATTCAACTCAAAGAAAAAAAAAATGGGCCACATGCACCGAATACAACAAGTTTAGACTTGTGAAATGCTTACTTATAAGCCCTTTCCCAACAATGCAGTTAAAAGTAAGAAAATGAACAAATAGATAAAATGGTAACGCAATAAAATAGCACACTAAAATAACAATAACAAGGCTATTCAGGCTATATACAAGGAGTACCGGTACTGGAGTGAGTGTACGGCAGTACGAGGTAGTTGGGATGATTGAGGTAATGTGTAGGTTTTGTTAGGTGGTTGATTGATTGATAAAAGAAGGAAGTCCAGGGAGCCATTTAATTAACTGTTCAGCAGTTTTATGGCTTTGGGGTAGAAGCTGTTCAGGAGCCTTATGGTCCCAGACTTGGAGCTCCGGTACTGCTTGACGTGCAGGAGCAGAGAGAAAATTCTGTGGCTTGAGTGGCTGGAGTATTTGACCATTTTTAGGGCCTTCCTCTGACACCGCCTGGTATAGAGGTCGTGGATAGCAGGAAGCTTGGCCCCAGTGATGTACTGGGCCGTACACACTACCCTCTGTAGCGTCTTGCGGTCGGATGCCAAGCAGTTGCCATACCAGGCGGTGATGCTTTCAATGGTGCAGCTGTTTAACTTAATGAGGATCTGAGGGCCCATGCCAAATCTTTTCAGCCTCCTGAGGGGGAAGAGGTGTTGTCATGTCCTCTTCGCGACTGTGGTTGGACCATGATAGGTCGTTAGTGATGTGGACACGGCAGTCTCCACTACAGCACCATCGATGTGAATGGGGGTGTGCTCGGCCCTGCTTTTCCTGTAGTCCACGATCAGCTTCTTTGTAGACTCCTGGTATCACATGAACACACAAGACGTGGACATTTTGTAGAATTGCAGGAAATAAGCTTTAAAACTTCATTTTCTCTTTGCTCAATGGCATAATGTGTAGAATGTCAGAAAATGAATTTCAAAACTGCTAATTTTTTCTCTCTGCCATCAAGAAGGGTGTGGACTGGGGTTTGCCACCTAGGAAATTTGTGTGACCGGACCATCTCAAATAGTACTTGAGTACCCCTGCTATTTAATTTTTTTAAACTTTTAATTAACTAGGCAAGTCAGTTAAGAACAAATTCTTATTTACAATGCCGGCCTACCGGGGAACAGTGGGTGAACTGCCTCGTTCAGGGGCAGAATGACAGATTTTTTACCTTGTCAGCTCGGGGATTCTATCCAGCAACCTTTCGGTTACTGGCCCAACGCTCTAACCACTAGGCTACCTGCCGCTATAGGCCTACAACACACATGGCTCCTAGCCTCCCATGCATGAGGCTACTTTCTGTCCCAAACACTAAAAGTGAATATTAAATCATATGAAATAGAAATGTTTGAATGAAATCTAGTAAATCAAGTCTGAAAACTAACTGAAACTAAACTGAATTTCAAATGAAAATCCTAAACTAATTTCAAATAAAAAAAAACGAATAGAAAATCACAACTATAATAACCTTGTTGGGGATTAGAAGGTTATGTGGATTCTTTTGTGTGCGTCCCATATATAATTTTGCCTTCGAGGTAGCAATTTGTGACTAAGAGTGGACACCAGGGGGTGCCATTTACAAATAGTTTCTTCATCCGCTGTCACAATAATAAGCCTCCTTGTCACCAGTCTGGCCTCCACCCACTCTGAACAGAAAAGCATGTCACGTCCAAAACGCAGTATTTCTTCTTGAGTGATATAGCTGATAATTTAACAAAAGGTTTTGTACATTTTAGAGACGTTTTGCTGAGTGTATCTGGGTCTAGAAATAGCCTTCTTTCAACTCCTTTTCCATTTAATTATTAAAGTGGTGAGGATGATGCACAGCTATGTGCTCTGGCCGTCTGCCTGTGAATACCGCCCTGCACAGGCAGAAACACACACTCATCGGAAACTCCTGTAACTGGAGCCGAACGGTACAGTAGCACTTGATCCTCACTTGACACCACATACATTAAAAAAGGTTAGTTATTTAGCAGACTCTCTTCTTTTTCGTACTGGTCCCCCGTGGGAATCGAACCAACAACCCTGGCGTTGCAAGCGCCATGTTCTACAAACTGAGCCACACGGGACAGGAACACGGAACAACACACTGTAAGATGGGGATCGAGATCTATTAGACATGCACGGGGAGAAAGAAACAGAGAATGGAGAAAGCACCAAATATGACAGTCTCAGTATCCAGTTTGTGTCTGGATGATTCAAGGTAAACCCCTCAAGCGTGTGTATATATGAAAATAAACACTCAAACGTGATCAATGATTGTTACTCTCTGTTTGTCCATATAGCTGAAGCCGGAGATGGAGAGGTACGAGTGGGTGGTGATCCGCCACCCGGAACTGGCCTCCTCCATCAAGGCCCAGAGCAGTGAGGACCCTGCTGAGGACGAGGCTCCCGCCGACGGGCAAAGCTCTGATTACAACAGCCTCCCCGTGGAGAGGCCGGACGCTGACCCCTCCAACCGCCTGTCACCCTTCCTCTCGGCCCGACACTTCCACCTCAACTCCAGAAACACCTCCATGTTCATGGCCGGCAACATTGACTCCATCATAGTGGGTGAGTGGAAATCAGTCCTTCATAACCAGCGTCTCTTGTTCTTAATCAAACAGACTGTCCAGAGTGAGTAGATTGTCCTCATCAATGACTGATGTAGACCTGACAATGTTGCATTTAAACTAACATCTAGGAACTGAGGATCCCTGTGGCCCTTGCCTGTGCCTTTACTCTCCCTCAGCGTCTCTTTAAAAAAAAAATGGATCTCTCAGATCCAGTGCACTCGCCTAGATTCAACTAATTTTTCTGTCTTAACTCCTGCTGTTCTGTCTCCTGCCAGGGGGAGGAGAGGGCAACGCGCTGTACATCGACGGCGAACTGAACCACGGACGCACAGCCCGCTGCACCACCTTTGACAACCCGCCGCTCTGCTCCACCGAGAGCTTCCAGGTGGCCCTGCTGGAGGTGTGGGGCTTCCAGGATGCCATGGCCTCAGATAGATAGACACATACACACAGTTAAAGATACATACACATACATATACACACACACACACACACACACACACAAACCCCACCAAAGGCCTGATGAAGGTACCTGCAATATCAGAACAAACCCCTTTCCATCCAGAAAATTAATTTATCCTTTTAAATCTATACATCAATGTGAAATATTTGTAATTATTAATGTAAAACAAGTATCGTATTCTGAAAGTATCTTTTATTTGTGATTATTTTTTACAGATGTTTAATTGTTGTATTACTCTTTTTGTTGACTCTCATTCGGGGGATTTTAATGACGAAAAGCAGCTCTGTTTTAAAAAGGCTTTTGTCTGGCATTATTATCAAATGCCATGGTTTTACACACTCAAGTTACTTGTTTCATTTCTATATTCACTTTATATCCACCCATACATTTGTGCAATCTGGTTAGGCACCAAACCAACCGCCAAAATCGTAGTTAGTAGGCCTATAAGTCTAAGAACATATGCCGCCTACCCAGCTGTCAAAGAACTGGGGTCTATGAAAATGAATTGCACAAAGTGAAGTGTCTATTTGGTAAATAATGTTGAATTGTGGGGTCTTTGCAATCAAAATAGCAGAGTTCAAGTAATGCAGTCGTGACCTAAGTCGTGCCAGGTTTTGTTGTCTTTCATCAAGCCCAGTTATGCTTTTCCCTCTGACTGTACATATCTGGGAGTTATTACTCTATATCAGATTAACTGTGGTTCTGTTGGCGGATACTTGTGTAAACGTGACGTTTCAGTGTAGCCTGGTCCCAGATCTCTTTGTGCCGTCTTACTGAACCGTCTCCTATGGTCATTCATTGTCGTAGCAAACATGACAGTTGGCTATACGGTACAAACAGATCTGGGACCAGGCTAGTTTCAGTCTGGCTGTTGTGCAGGCCATATTCTCACCAGATGTACTCTTGCTTCTGCACACAGCAGTAAGTTAAAAAAAAGACCCCTTTTAAAGTATGCGAATATCGTTCTTTGAATGTTTTTTATTGATACTGTAAAAGTGCGATGAAGACCATATCCACGTCCCTCTCATTTAGGTTCACAACCTGTAGTTAAACTATGTGTAAGTAATGCAGTATTCATCTGTCTTTCTCTATCCGTCCCTCTCCTTTAACTCTGAAACATTATCATCCAAAACAGGAGCAGAAAATGTAAGTTATTTGGCAGAGACTCAACTGTATATCATTGAATATCTGTGTTGTGTTGAAGTCCTCCAGTGAAGTATCGGTTTAAAAAAATACAGATGTATCAAATATGTGAAAGTAATACACTTTGAAACAAGTGATATATGTCTTTGTCAGGTTTTATTGTTCATTATTTTTCACTTTCATTGTTTTTTTTTTTGCTAGCTTTGCACGCATGTGCCCCTACCCATTCGACTGTTCTTTCTCCATGACTACGGGTTGAAAGGAGGGTAGTAGTTTCTTGAACCCTGTCACATAAACGTGTCAGTTGCCTTTCACAGTCCCAGAATCGAACCATTAGCCTAGCCTGACGACTATTCTTCTGCTGCTCTGTGGTTCGCGACATGCTTTAGTCTGAGACTGCCATCATTGAAGTCGTTTGTGGTGACGAGGGGCACGAGGGGTGTTGTACAAAACAAAGTCATCAGCGACTGGATCAGCACTAGCCAATAAGAATATCACAGCCAATGGTGAATTTTCAAACCACTGTTTTACCCAAGTGTGTTCTGGCTCAACCCATCAGATTCTGGACCAATCAGGCGGCCCCGAATGTGTTCGCATTCGGTGAAGGGTCAGGGAGGTACTCGGATCCAGACGCACTGGACGAGTTTGCGTGGTAAGGCGGAAGTCGAATAGAGTCGGGGGAGGTACACGACAATGGCAGACATGTTGTTTGCCTTCTTTTATGCCGATGAAGTTGATGCTAGTGAAATTCCACTTCTACACAAAGCTGAACGTGATCAACATGTTCCAAGGAATGAATATCCTGATAAGGAAATGAGATACCAGCCCAAGCTCTTTCACAAGTCTTGTTTTATATTTCTGTGATGGTTTTTCACAAAATATTACCTGGTAGTGGGTGCATAGGCTCCTAGAATGAGAACATATCAGTTTTCTTTGCAGCATATGGAATTTGCTCTGTTTGTCATTACTTCATGCCCTTGTACCTTCCTCATTATTTGTGATTGTGCAACATGGAATTGTAACAGATGTCATTAAATGGAGTCCACAAAGCTTCTTAATGTATGGTAATTGATTGCATGTTAGTATCACTACAGGCTGTAGTGTATTTCTTTCATTCTCAACCTTTGTTGCTTTTGTCAGTAAGCATGTAAAGAACAGAATTTGATTAAATCACATGAAGACAAAACACTCACTGTACAGAAAAGTATTAGACTATGTGTACTGTACATCAGTTCACATACATTACTGGGTAAACAATATGAAGAGTATTAGACTACATGTACATCAGTTCACATAAGTTACTGGGTAAACAATATGCCAAGCAGTCGACTGCACTTGGTGTTGACCCCGAGACTGGTGTCTGGGGTACTTGCTCATTGAGAGATGATTTCCCAGACAGATTAAGCCTCTAAAATTGCCCGTGTAGAAATCCCCTACAATAGTGTAGCCTACAATATGTATTCAATTTTATTCACACTTAATAGACAATCAATGAATTTGTTTGGTGACAATATTACAAACCAGACAAATTGTAGGCTATAACATTACAGTAACATCTAGATTGTAACGAGTGCGCTGCGAGTCTGGAAGCAAGTTCAGGGAGTGAGTGTTTTAATAAATAAAAGAAACAGTGAACACGAAACACACCGACATGAAAACAGTCGATAACACCTGAGGAAAGAACCAAGGGGAGTGACAGATATAGGGAAGATATAGAATATTGACATCAGCAAACCGCTCATTACATGTGTAATGATCATGCTGTTTAATCATCTTAAATTTGCCACACCTGTCAGGTGGATGAATTATCTTGGCAAAGACGAAATGCACAATATTTGAGAAAATTAAGCTTTTTGTGTGTATGGAAAATTTCTGGGATGTTTTATTTCAGCTCGTAAAACATGGGACCAACACTTTACATGTTGCGTTTATATTTTTGTTCAGTGTACATTAGCTATATTTTCGCAAGTAGGATATTTCATTTATTTATGTTAGAAATGTGGGTCACATGTAATCAGATTGTAAGGATAAAGATGTAGTTAAGATTTAAATAGTAATCCACCCAAACAGTAAACATACATTGATAATAACCAATGATGGGTGGCGACATCAACCATTTATGAGCATGTAGCTTCTTTTTTGAAATGTATTTATTTGTATTTATTTAAGCTTTATTTAATTTCACTAGGCAACTCAGTTAGGAGCAAATTCTTATTTACAATGATGGCCTACCCTGGCCAAACCCTAACCCGGACGACGCTGGGCCAATTGTGCGCCCCCCTATGGGACTCCCAATCACGGCCGGTTGTGATACAGCCTGGAATCGAACCAGGGTCTGTAGTGACACCTCTAGCACTGAGATGCAGTGCCTTAGACTGCTGCGCCACTCGGGAGCCCAAAAACCTTCCACAAAAAAACAGAAGGTTGCCTCCCACAATGCTTTGGTTCCGACTTCAAGTTGCAGTTGGTGAGGAGCAACTACAGAAATTTTTAGTCGACTGCAGTCGAAAGTTTATGACCTTTGATCAGAGGGTTGTTGTAAAGGTCATGCAGTTACTTAGTCACAAGTTGGATCATTTTTATACCCATAATGCAACACAATTTGAAAGGCGGTGACCAACGTCAACATCTTGGTCAACATCTTGACAAAAGTGATCTGCTCGAATGCGCCCATTGCGTAGCGGTTACCCGGAGCAAGGAGTCTGGTTAGCCAGGCACCCATTTGCCCCTCTAAATATTAATGGTTATAACATACAGTCAAGAAACAGTCTTCTTCTAACATATTTTAGCAAAGTAACTGAGTTGAAAAACAAATGTTCAACAGAAAACATTATTTTTGGTGGTCATTATGATGTTGCTCATGATGACTGGGTGGATAAGTATCCAACTAGGCATCAGCCTATTGTTTTAACTTAATACTTTCTGCTCTAGCTTTAAACTTTATAATATTTGGCAATCTCAGAATATTACTTTTAAACATTTGTATTGGTTTAACTCTACAACAAGTGACAGACAATTCAAATCTATAATTGATTATTGCTTGGTATCTTCCAATCTTCTGAATCTTGTCAGTGAATGTAGTATTTCCTCAGCTCCACTGACAGACCATTGTTCCAACCTTCTTTTTGGGGGGATAATGATAATGATTTAAACCATACTGGAAATGTAACTATTTTCTTTCAAAGAATTAGTATTTCTGTTTACAGTCTAAAAATCTTATCAGTGAGATCGGTCTCAATTTTGCACTTTCTGCTACTAGCAAATAGGTAATGATTAATTAAAAAAAAAATGTCTTGCCATCACTTGTAAAATGCTAGCTCGAAACAGATTCTCCAAACAGCTGGATATTATTGTTGATATTAACAGGCTGAGCAATAAACTTGATTAAAATGTAGATGAAAAAACCGAGCTTGCAAAACGCCGTTGTGAACTGGACCCCTTGACTTTTTCCACATTTTGTTACGTTACAGCCTTATTCTAAAATTTATTAAATTGTTTTTTTCCATCATCAATCTACACACAATACCTCATAATGACAAGCAAAAACGTTTTTTTAGAAAGTTTTGCTAATTTATTAAAATAAAAAACTGAAATATCACATTTACATAAGTATTCAGACCCTTTATTCAGCGCTTTGTTGAAGCACCTTTGGCAGCGATTACAGCCTAGTCTTCATGGGTATTAGGCTACAAGCTTGGCACACCTGTATTTGGGGAGTTCCTCCCGTTATTCTCTGCAGATCCTCTCAAGCTCTGTCAGGTTGGATGGGAGCGTCGCTGCACAGCTATTTTCAGGTCTCCAGAGATGTTCAATCGAGTTCAAGTCTGGGCTCTGGCTGGGTCATTCAAGGACATTCAGAGTCTTTTCCCAAAGCCACTCCTTCATTGTCTTGGCTGTGTGCTTAGAGTCGTTGTCCCGTTGTAAGGTGAACCTTCGCCCCAGTCTGAGGTCCTGAGCACTCTGGAGCAGGTTTTCATCAAGGATCTCTCTATACTTTGCTCCGTTCATCTTTCCCTCGATCCTGACTAGTCTCCTAGTCCCTGCTGCTGAAAAATATCCCCATAGCATGATGCTACCACCACCATGCTTCACCGTAGATATGTTAACAGATTTCCTCCAGACGTGACGCTTGGCATTCAGGCCAAAGTGTTCAATCTTGGTTTCATCAGACCAGAGAATATTGTTTCTCGTGGTCTGAGAGTCCTTTAGGTGCCTTTTGTCAAACTCCAAGCGGGTTATCATGTGCTTTTTACTGAGGAGTGGCTTCCGTCTGGCCACTCTACCATAAAGGCCTGATTGGTGGAGTGCTGCAGAGATGGTTGTCCTTCTGGAAGGTTCTCCCATCTCCACAGTGGAACTCCGGATCTCTGTCAGAGTGACCATCAGGGTTTTGGTCACCTCCCTAACCAAGGCCCTTCTCCCCCGATTGTTCAGTTTTGCCAGACGGCCAGCTCTTGGAAGAGTCTTGGTGGTTCCAAACTTCTTTCATTTAAGAAGGATGGATGCCACTGTGTTCTTGGGGACCTTCAATGATGACCCTTCCCCAGATCTGTGCCTCGACACAATCCTGTCTCGGCGCTCTACGGACAAATCCTTCGACTTCATAGCTTGGTTTTTGCTCTGACATGCACTGTCAAATCAAATCAAATCAAATGTTATTAGTCACATGCGCCCAATACAACAGGTGTAGACCTTACAGTGAAATGTTTACTTACGAGCCCCTAACCAAAAATGCAGTTTAAAAACAATACAGATAAGAATAAGAGATAAAAGTAACAAGTAATTAAAGAGCAGCTGTAAAATAACAATAGTAAGACTATATACAGGGGGGTTCCGATACAGAGTCAATGTGTGGGGGCACCGGTTAGTTGAGGTAGTATATACATGTAGGTAGAATTATTAAAGTGACTATGCATAGATGACAACAGAGAGTAGCAGTGGTGTAAAGAGGGGGTGAAGGGGGGGGTCACTGCAAATAGTCTGGGAAGCCATTTGGCTAGATGTTCAGGAGACTTATGGCTTGGGGGTTAGAAGCTGTTTAGAAGCCTCTTGGACCTAGACTTGGAGCTCCGGTACCGCTTGCCGTGCCCCAGCAGAGAGAACAGTCTATGACTTGGATGGCTGGAGTCTTTGACAATTTTTATGGCCTTCCTCTGACACCACCTGGTATAGAGGTCATGTATGGCAGGAAGCTTGGCCCCTGTAGTGCCTTGCGGTCGGAGGCCGAGCAGTTGCCATACCAGGCAGTGATGCAACCAGCCAGGATGCTCTCGATGGTGCAGCTGTAGAACCTTTTGAGGATCTGAGGACCCATGCCAAATCTTTTCAGTCTCCTGAGAGGGAATAGGTTTTGTTGTGCACGACTGTCTTGGTGTGCTTGGACCATGTTAGTTTGTTGGTGATGTGGACACCAAGGAACTTGAAGCTCTCAACCTGCTCCACTGCAGCCCCGTCGATGAGAATGGGGGTGTGCTAGGTCCTCTATTTCCTATAGTCCACAATTATCTCCTTTGTCTTGATCACATTGAGAGAGAGGTTGTTGTCCTGGCACCACATGGTCAGGTCTCTGACCTCCTCCCTATAGGCTGTCTTGTCGTTGTTGGTGATCAGGCCTACCACTGTTGTGTCACCGGCAAATGTAATGATGGTGTTGGAGTTGTGCCTGGCCGTGCAGTCATGAGTGAACAGGGAGTACAGGAGGGGACTGAGCACGCACCCCTGAGGGGCCCCTGTGTTGAGGATTAGCGTGGCAGATGTGTTGTTACCTACTCTTACCACCTGGGGGGCGGCCCGTCAGGAAGTCCAGGATACAGTTGCAGAGGGAGGTGTTTAGTCCCAGGGTCCTTAGCTTATTGATGATCTTTGAGGGCACTATGGTGTTGAACGCTGAGCTGTAGACAATGAATAGCATTCTCACATAGGTGTTCCTTTTGTCCAGCTGGGAAAGGGCAGTGTGGAGTGCAATAGAGATGGCATCATCTGTGAATCTGTTGGGGCAGTATGCAAATTGGAGTGGGTCTAGGGTTTCTGGGATGATGGTGTTGATGTGAACCATCAACACCACTAAGGTAACCAGCCTTTCAAAGCACTTCATGGCTACAGACATTAGTGCTACGGGCCTGTAGTCATTTAGGCAGGTTACCTTAGTGTTCTTGGGCACAGGGACTATGGTGGTCTACTTAAAACATTTTGACATTACAGACTCGGCCAGGGAAAGGTTGAAGGTTGAAAAAGACACATTCCAGTTGATCAGTGCATGCTCGGAGTACATGTCCTGGTAATCCGTCTTGCCCTGCGGCCTTGTGAATGTTGACCTGTTTAAAAGTCTTACTCACATCGGCTACGGAGAGCGTGATCACACAGTCTTCCGGAACAGCTGGTGCTCTCATGCATGTTTCAGTGTTATTTGCCTCGAAGTGAGCATAGAAGTAATTTAGCTCGTCTGGTAGGCTCGTGTCACTGGGCAACTCTCGCCTTTTGTAGTTTGTGATGGTTTGCAAGCCCTGCCACATCAGAGCCGGTGTAGTACGATTCAATCTTAGTCCTGTATTGACGCTTTGCCTGTTTGATGGTTCGTCGAAGGGCATAGCGGGATTTCTTAAAAGCTTCCGGGTTAGAGTCCCGCTCCTTGAAAGCGGCAGCTCTAACCTTTAGCTCAGTGCACATGCTGCCTGTAATCCATGGCTTCTGGTTGGGGTATGTACGTACGTACGGTCACTGTCATCAATGAACTTTTTGATGAAGCCAATGACTGATGTGGTGTACTCCTCAATGCCATCGGAGGCATCCCGGAACATATTCCAGTCTGTGCTAGCAAAACAGTCGTGTAGCTTAGCATCTGCTTCCTCTGACCACATTTTTTTTTATCTAGTCACTGGTGTTCCTGCTTTAATTTTTGTTTGTAAGCAGGAATCAGGAGGATAGAATTATGGTCAGATTTGCCAAATGGAAGGCGAGGGAGAGCTTTGTATGCGTCTCTGTGTGTGGAGTATAGGTGGTCCAGAGTTATTTTTCCTGTGGTTGCAAATTTAACATGCTGATAGCAATTTGGTAAAACGGATTTAAGTTTCCGTCAACTGTGGGACCTTATATAGACAGGTGTGTGCCTTTCCAATCATGTTCAATCAATTGAATTGACCCCAGGTGGACCCCAATCAAGTTGTAGAAACATCTCAAGGATGATCAATAGAAACAGGATGCACCTGAGATCAAACTCGAGTCTCATAGCAAAGGGTCTTAATACTTATGTAAATAAGGTATTTCTGTTTCTTATTTTTTATAAATTTGCAAAAAATAAATATAAAACTGTTTTCGCTTTGTCATTATGGGGTATTGTGTGTAGGGAAAAATTGATTGATGAGGGAAAAATGTATTTAATCCATTTTAGAATAAGGCTGTAACATAACAAATTATGGAAAAAGGGAAGGGGTCTGAATACTTACCGAATGCACTGTATTGATAAAAGTAATCTTGTCCTAGAGAGATTTACACGGTTATCAAAACATCATGCCAGGGTAAGCCTGCACGAAAAAACAGCTCTTATTTTAGGTATTTCTAAAATCACCTATGGGAAAAATGAATGGCAGAAAAACAATTAGAACCATTTCCCTTACCGCTAGGTTTTATGGGTATAATGACTCATACTGTGGTACTGTATGATTGCTTTGGTTTATCAACAGCCTTGTGGCTATTGTAATCTTTTGACTGTAGAAAAACAGGGATATCTAAAGTTGTCCCAGGTGAGGCAGGTAGCATGTGAGGGAGGGTCAACTGTACAGGTGCCTTACCTAGTTGGTCTGGAACTGAATACCAATACATGCATTCCAAATAGTAGGCCTTTTGGGTATGTAAAAATAGAATGTTTTAAAGTATGTGAAATTTTGAAAGTTGAGTATGCTTTAAAGATCAAATGCCTCTCCTTGATTACCTTTCACCCTTTTCAAAATGAGGCGAGAAAAGACAGAGGAGAGAGGAAGCAGGTATTGAGCAAACCAATTGAGAAAAGGACAGAGATTGGATTCTATCTCTCTGGTAGGGTACTCTTGTACTTCCTCGGCGGGAGAAGGTGGGAGAAGGCTATCGAGGAGCTAAGGACACTTCTCAGTTCCCGTACTAACTAATTGACACTCTCCTCAATCACTCGACCACTTATCGGTTTCCGTCAGCTGTCATCAAGGCAAAGGGTGACTACTTTGAAGAATCTAAAATCTAAAATATATTTAGATTTGTTTAACTCTTTTTTCTGGTTACTTCATGATTCCATATATGTTATTTCATAGTTTTGATGTATTCATTATTATTCTACAATGTAGAATTTTTATTTTAATTCAGAAAAACCCTTGAATGAGTAGGTGTGTCCAAACTTTTGACTGGTACTGTATATATTAAAATATTAATATCAGACAATGGACACCTAAGCCTATAGGCCTTTGCATGCAATGCCCTGATACATTTAGTGCTCAAATCTCTAACAGCTAAACCGTGAGGTGGACAATTACTGTTTTAGAAAAGCAGCCAAAAAAAGACATGCAATTTGTTTTAGGATGTTTTTAAAGACACAGAAATGTGGCTCATTTGTGGCTCATATCTCTTGTTTATTGATGGGCGCTGGCTGCGCCACGTTGGATCTGAATGCTAATGGATGTCCGTTAAATTTCTCAAATGTCCGGTAAATGAATGTCTTCCTTCATGTTGCCCGGCGCAAAATGTTCCTAATGGAAACTAAAATGGCATATTGTTTTTATGAAGATTTTAGAATATTCACATGAAAATCTCTCACCAATTGGATAGAACCCTAGCTATAGACACCCTAAAGACTCTGGCAAGAGCGCTAGTCCAGTGTCACTTTGATTATGCCTGCACATCATGGTTCACCAGCAGTCCCAAACATCTAAAGAATAACCTACCAGCCAAACTAGCTTGTAAGAATTGTACTTAAACTCCCCCCTCATACTCATCTGGAGGTTGAGCAGTTTGTTGTCTATCTCTGTAATGTGTCTGTATCTACAGTTGAAGTCTGAAGTTTACATACACCTTAGCCAAATACATTTAAACTCAGTTTTCACAATTCCTGACATTTAATCAGAGTAAAAATTCCCTGTCTTGGGTCAGTTAAGATCACCACTTTATTTTAAGAATGTGAAATGTCAGAATAATAGTTGAGAGAATGATTTATTTCAGCTTTTTATTTCTTTCATCACATTCCCAGTGGGTCAGAAGTTTACATACACTCAATTAGCATTTGGTAGCAATGCCTTTAAATTGTTTAACTTGGGTCAAACGTTTGGGGTATTCTTCCACAAGCTTCCTACAATATGTTGGGTGAATTTTGGCCCATTCCTCCTGACAGAGCTGGTGTAACTGGGTCAGGTTTGTAGGCCTCCTTGCTCGCACACGCTTTTTCAGTTCTGCCCACAAATTTTCTATGGGATTGAGATCAGGGCTTTGTGATGGCCACTCCAATACCTTGACTTTGTTGTCCTTAAGCCATTTTGCCACAACTTTGGAAGTATGCTTGGGGTCATTGTCCATTTGGAAGACCCATTTGCGACCAAGCTTCAACTTCCTGACTGATGTCTTGAGATGTTGCTTCAATATATCCACATAATTTTCCTACCTCATGATGCCATCTATTTTGTGAAGTGCACCAATCCCTCCTGCAGCAAAGCACCCCCACAACATGATGCTGCCACCCCCGTGCTTCACGATTGGGATGGTGTTCTTCAGTTTTTTTTATGGCGGTTTTGGAGCAGTGGCTTCTTCCTCGCTGAGCGGCCTTTCAGGTTATGTTGATATAGGACTTGTTTTACTGTGGATATAGATACTTTTGTACCTGTTTCCTCCAGGATCTTCACAAGGTCCTTTGCTGTTGTTCTGGGATTGATTTGCACTTTTCACACCAAAATACGTTCATCTCTAGGAGACAGAACGCGTCTCCTTCCTGAGCGGTATGAGGGCTGCGTGGTCCCATGGTGTTTATACTTGTGTACTATTGTTTGTACAGATGAACGTGGTACCTTCAAACGTTTGGAAATTGCTCCCAATGATGAACCAGACTTGTGGAGGTCTACAAATTTTCTTTCTGAGGTCTTGGCTGATTTCTTTTGATTTTCCCAGAATGTCAAGCAAAGAGGCACTGAGTTTGAAGGTAGGCCTTGAAATACATCCACAGGTACACCTCCAATTGACTCAAATTATGTCATTTAGCCTATCAGAAGCTTCTAAAGCCATGACATAATTTTCTGGAATTTTCCAAGCTGTTTAGAGGCACAGTCAACTTAGTGTATGTAAACTTCTGACCCATTGGAATGTGATACAGTGAATTATAAGTGAAATAATCTGTCTGTTAACAATTGTTGGAAAGATTACTTGTGTCATGAAATTTGTGGAGTGGTTGAAAAACGAGTTTTAATGACTCCAACCATTTACATTACATTTTACATTTAAGTCATTTAGCAGACGCTCTTATCCAGAGCGACTTACAAATTGGTGCATTCACCTTATGATATCCAGTGGAACAACCACTTTACAATAGTGCATCTAACTCTTTTAAGGGGGGGGGGGGGTTAGAAGGATTACTTTATCCTATCCTAGGTATTCCTTAAAGAGGTGGGGTTTCAGGTGTCTCCGGAAGGTGGTGATTGACTCCGCTGACCTGGCGTCGTGAGGGAGTTTGTTCCACCATTGGGGTGCCAGAGCAGCGAACAGTTTTGACTGGGCTGAGCGGGAACTGTACTTCCTCAGAGGTAGGGAGGCGAGCAGGCCAGAGGTGGATGAACGCAGTGCCCTTGTTTGGGTGTAGGGCCTGATCAGAGCCTGAAGGTACGGAGGTGCCGTTCCCCTCACAGCTCCGTAGGCAAGCACCATGGTCTTGTAGCGGATGCGAGCTTCAACTGGAAGCCAGTGGAGAGAGCGGAGGAGCGGGGTGACGTGAGAGAACTTGGGAAAGTTGAACACCAGACGGGCTGCGGCGTTCTGGATGAGTTGTAGGGGTTTAATGGCACAGGCAGGGAGCCCAGCCAACAGCGAGTTGCAGTAATCCAGACGGGAGATGACAAGTGCCTGGATTAGGACCTGCGCCGCTTCCTGCGTGAGGCAGGGTCGTACTCTGCGAATGTTGTAGAGCATGAACCTACAGGAACGGGTCACCGCCTTGATGTTAGTTGAGAACGACAGGGTGTTGTCCAGGATCACGCCAAGGTTCTTAGCACTCTGGGAGGAGGACACAATGGAGTTGTCAACCGTGATGGCGAGATCATGGAACGGGCAGTCCTTCCCCGGGAGGAAGAGCAGCTCCGTCTTGCCGAGGTTCAGCTTGAGGTGGTGATCCGTCATCCACACTGATATGTCTGCCAGACATGCAGAGATGCGATTCACCACCTGGTTATCAGAGGGGGGAAAGGAGAAGATTAATTGTGTGTCGTCTGCATAGCAATGATAGGAGAGACCATGTGAGGATATGACAGAGCCAAGTGACTTGGTGTATAGCGAGAATAGGAGAGGGCCTAGAACAGAGCCCTGGGGGACACCAGTGGTGAGAGCACGTGGTGCGGAGACAGATTCTCGCCACGCCACCTGGTAGGAGCGACCTGTCAGGTAGGACGCAATCCAAGCGTGGGCCGCGCCGGAGATGCCCAGCTCGGAGAGGGTGGAGAGGAGGATCTGATGGTTCACAGTATCAAAGGCAGCCGATAGGTCTAGAACAGGGGTGTCAAACTCATTTTCACCGAGGGCCACATCAGCATAATGGCTGTCCTCAAAGGGCCAGATGTAACTTATAAATGTAATCGAATGTAATGTAAAATAAATGTAACTCCTCCTTAATGTTAAATAACTCATTATTTATTATAACTTATTCAAGTGACAATTACAGTTGCATAGAAAATATATGTTTGCTTGTAGCTCTAACATAAATCCTTTTAAATTTTGTCAGCTTATGAAAACCCACATAACTCCATTAATGAAGGATCAAACTGTCCAAGTGAATAAAGAAAAATAACATAAAACTTAGCTGCAAAGAACATGTATGACACATGTAGCATTTTACAAAAAAAGGCTGCACACAGCCGTGCACCCAACTGATGGTTTGATGACAACAATTTGTCTGCATACACACATAAACCTGCAAACATTAAATAATTACTACAGCAGCTACACATAAATAATATGTAATCAACTAAAAATACCAAAATAAAGGTTGACTCAGTTCACAACTATATTGGTCAAGTTTTTCGGTTAGTCTTTGATGAGGAGATGCTGCCTGTCCTTGAACACACCAAGTGGATTCTCTCTCTACTATCGATTGATCATGTTCTGAAAATGATAAACACAAAACAAAATGCAAGCACAATCATTAAATTGCACACAGTTTAACTGTTCTTCTTCTTGGTTGAATTACATTTTATTATATTTTAATTAAGTTTAAAAAAAAATGCTTGCCTGTGTGTTTTCTGACCAGATGTCTGACACCGTTTTCCCGTTACCAGTGTGTCAATGTCTGGTTTTAGGTCCTGTGCTGAGGCAATGCGTAGAACAGCATGGAGGTTGTCATCCGTGAGGCGTGATCTGTGCTTGTTTTTGTTCAGATTCATTATGGAAAAAAACTGTTCGCACAGATAGGTGCTCCCAAACATGGACAGAACACGGGCAGCATGAAGTCGAAGCTGTGGCATCAAACCAGGAGGCAGCAGACGGTAAAAGTCCTGGATTGTAGCATCCTGAAACTTTGCTCTCAGGCCACTGTCGCTTTGAAGCTCAATTAGCTCCATCTGAAGGTGTTGGGGTGCAGTGCAGACATCGGTGGTGAAAGGATTGGCAAAGATGTCAAAGCCAGACTGTTGTGCTCTGAAGTCAGAGAAGCGCCGATCAAACTCAGTCTTTAACCAGCTCAGTTTGGTAGCCAACTGAGCACATGAAAAAGTCTCGGGAAATGAGGCTGACATGCTCTGACAAACAGGAAAGTGAACAAGATTGTCCTGTTTCACTTGCCACATCCATAAGTCCAATTTACGCTGGAAAGCCGTGATCGTGTCGGACATCTGCGTGATTACTTGTTTGCGTCCCTGCAGCTTCTGATTCAGCTGGGCGAGATGGTCGGTTATGTCACACAACACAGCAAAGTCACACATCCACTTTGGATCTGATAGTTCAGACATGAGTTTTCCTTTACTCTGCATAAAAAGAGCAATGTCTTTCCTGAGCTCGAAAAATCGCTTGAGGACTTTGCTCCTACTCAGCCACCGCACTTCTGTATGGTACAGCACATCCCCGTGTTCTGAGCCCATCTCCAGCAAAAACTGCTGGAACTGACGGTGATTCAGGCCACGCGCCCGAATGAAGTTCACTGTTTTCATGACTGTGGTCACAATGTCCTCCATCCCCAGCACCTTCCCACACAAAGCTTCTTGATGGATAATGCAATGATACGTTATCAAAGGCGTGTGACAGTTCATTTTTTGCATTTTCCCCTTCATTAGTCCAACCAAGCCCACTTTTCCTCCACACATTGCCGGTGCACCGTCTGTAGTTAATCCTACCAAGTTTTCCCACTGCAATGCATTTTTACTTACGGACTTCTCTACCGCATCAAAAATGTTCTGTCCCGTCGTGGTCCCATGCATTGCAGCCACATCCAACAGCTCCTCAGTGATAGAGAGGTCCGACTTTACGCCTCTAATAAAAATTGATAACTGCGCTGTGTCCGTGTTATCTGTGCTTTCATCAACAGCTAATGAAAAAGCTGTGTAGCTGCGTGTCTCCTCGGCCAGCTGTGTTGTAAGATTTTCTGCTAGTTCCTTCACTCGGTCGACGATGGTGTTTCTTGATAAACTGACATTTTTAAAAGTCTGTAACTGGTCGGGACACACCTGCTCACAGACCTTCAGCATGCACTGCTTCAAAAACGCTCCCTCTGAAAAAGACTTGGAAGCGTGGGCGATTTCTTCAGCCACAATGAAGCTAGCTTTCACCGCGGCCTCGTTTTTGGCTGTGGATTTCATGAACAAACTCTGCTGCGACCGCAGTTTGCCTTTTAATTCTTGGGCAATTTGTTGCTTTTCTTGAAGGCTAGCTTTAGCGTACTTAGCTCCGTGTTTGGTGTCAAAATGTCGACGCAGATTGTACTCTTTGACAACCGACACCGCCTCGTAACACAAAAGACATACCGATCTTTCTCCTTGATGCGCAAACAAGTATTCGCCTTCCCATCTTTCTTGAAACAGTCTTCCGTCTGCATCAACTTTTCTCTTTCTGGACATTTTGGGATCATTATTTATATCTCAATTCCACTCGTTGGCATGGACACTGCCGTGGCTAGCGTAGTCGAAAGGCATTGTGGGAATGTAGTTTTTGGTCAAAGCACGCTCTTAATTTATTTTTTGGTATTTATTTTTAGACACTCGAAACTTTTAAGCTCTCGCGGGCCACATAAAATGACCTGGCGGGCCACATCTGGCCCGCGGGCCTTGAGTTTGACACATGTGGTCTAGAAGGATGAGAGCAGAGGAGAGAGAGTTAGCTTTAGCAGTGCGGAGCGCCTCCGTGACACAGAGAAGAGCAGTCTCAGTTGAATGACTAGTCTTGAAACCTGACTGATTTGGATCAAGAAGGTCATTCTGAGAGAGATAGCAGGAGAGCTGGCCAAGGACGGCACGTTCAAGAGTTTTGGAGAGAAAAGAAAGAAGGGATACTGGTCTGTAGTTGTTGACATCGGAGGGATCGAGTGTAGGTTTTTTCAGAAGGGGTGCAACTCTCGCTCTCTTGAAGACGGAAGGGACGTAGCCAGCGGTCAAGGATGAGTTGATGAGCGAGGTGAGGTAAGGGAGAAGGTCTCCGGAAATGGTCTGGAGAAGAGAGGAGGGGATAGGGTCAAGCGGGCAGGTTGTTGGGCGGCCGGCCGTCACAAGACGCGAGATTTCATCTGGAGAGAGAGGGGAGAAAGAGGTCAAAGCACAGGGTAGGGCAGTGTGAGCAGAACCAGCGGTGTCGTTTGACTTAGCAAACGAGGATCGGATGTCGTCGACCTTCTTTTCAAAATGGTTGACGAAGTCATCAGCAGAGAGGGAGGAGGGGGGAGGAGGGGGAGGAGGATTCAGGAGGGAGGAGAAGGTGGCAAAGAGCTTCCTAGGGTTAGAGGCAGATGCTTGGAATTTAGAGTGGTAGAAATTGGCTTTAGCAGCAGAGACAGAAGAGGAGAATGTAGAGAGGAGGGAGTGAAAGGATGCCAGGTCCGCAGGGAGGCGAGTTTTCCTCCATTTCCGCTCGGCTGCCCGGAGCCCTGTTCTGTGAGCTCGCAATGAGTCGTCGAGCCACGGAGCAGGAGGGAAGGACCGAGCCGGCCTGGAGGATAGGGGACATAGAGAGTCAAAGGATGCAGAAAGGGAGGAGAGGAGGGTTGAGGAGGCAGAATCAGGAGATAGGTTGGAGAAGGTTTGAGCAGAGGGAAGAGATGATAGGATGGAAGAGGAGAGAGTAGCGGGGGAGAGAGAGCGAAGGTTGGGACGGCGCGATACCATCCGAGTAGGGGCAGTGTGGGAAGTGTTAGATGAGAGCGAGAGGGAAAAGGATACAAGGTAGTGGTCGGAGACTTGGAGGGGAGTTGCAATGAGATTAGTGGAAGAACAGCATCTAGTAAAGATGAGGTCAAGCGTTTTGCCTGCCTTGTGAGTAGGGGGGGAAGGTGAGAGGGTGAGGTCAAAAGAGGAGAGGAGTGGAAAGAAGGAGGCAGAGAGGAATGAGTCAAAGGTAGACGTGGGGAGGTTAAAGTCACCCAGAACTGTGAGAGGTGAGCCATCCTCAGGAAAGGAACTTATCAGGGCGTCAAGCTCATTGATGAACTCTCCAAGGGAACCTGGAGGGCGATAAATGATAAGGATGTTAAGCTTGAAAGGGCTGGTAACTGTGACAGCATGGAATTCAAAGGAGGCGATAGACAGATGGGTCAGGGGAGAAAGAGAGAATGTCCACTTGGGAGAGATGAGGATCCCAGTGCCACCACCCCGCTGACCAGAAGCTCTCTGGGTGTGCGAGAACACGTGGGCAGACGAGGAGAGAGCAGTAGGAGTAGCAGTGTTATCAGTGGTAATCCATGTTTCCGTCAGTGCCAAGAAGTCGAGGGACTGGAGGGAAGCATACCAACCCAAGTGTATGTTAACTTACAACTTCAACTGTATGTAATGGTATATGTATCTATGTAAAAAAAAATAGGGACCACAATGGAAATACACTACATGAGCAAAAATACATGGACACCCCTTCAAATTTGTGGATTCGGCTATTTCAGCCACACCCGTTGCTGACAGGTGTATAAAATCGGAGCACACAACTGTGCAATTTCCATAGACAAATATTGGCAGTAGAATGGCCTGTACGGTGACTTTCAAAGTGGCACCGTCATAGGATGCGGTGGCACTTTGAAAGTCACTGCTAGAGCTGCCCCGGTCAACTGTAAGTGCTGTTATTGTTCATGGAAACGTCTAGGAGCAACAACAGCTCAGCCGCGAAGTGGTAGGCCACACCAGATCACAGAACGGGACCGCCGAGTGCTGAAGCATGTTGCGATTAAAAATTGTCTGTCCTGTTGCAACACTCACTACCGAGTTCCAGACTGCCTCTGGATGCAACATCAGCACAAGAACTGTTTGTTTCCATGGCCAAGCAGCCGCACACAAGCCTAAGATCCCCATGCGCAATGCCAAGCGTTGGCTGGAGTGGGGTAAAGCTTGCCGCCATTGGACTCTGGAACAGTGGAAACGAATTCTCTAGAGTGATGAATCACGCTTCACCATCTGGCAGTCCGACGGACGATTCTGGGTTTGGTGGATGCCAGGAGAACGCTACCTGCCCCAATACATAGTGCCAACTGTAAAATATGTTGGAGGAGGCTGTTTTTCATGGTTCGGGCTAGGCCCCTTAGTTCCAGTGAAGGGAATTCTTAATGCTACAGCATACATTGTAGACGATTCTCATTTTGGAATGAGATATTTGACGAGCAGGTGTCTGCAAGGTAGGGATGGATGTATTTTCTGTTTGCAGAGATTGACATAGTCTATTTATTGTTGTGTTGGAAACACAAACCATGATATTGAAGTGCCCGAAGTCGGTATGCTTTGTTCATTGGTTGTGTGGTTTATTGGCACAGAAACCTGTTGGTGGAAAATTCGTTGCATATATTTTATATAATTATAAATATGGAATCAAAATGTTGAAATTCTGATTTACCCCTAGCTGATCATTGTCTGCAGCCGGCTCTGAATGTAGTGTAATGAAACAGTCAGGGAGAGTGAGCTCGTCTGTGGTGGTCGGCGAATGCTCAACCCTTGGCCCTGTGTGGCATGGTGTGTGCCACAAAAGCATACTGAAGAGGCAAAGCCAATATCCACGTTTATAAACACAGGGTTACTAAAGTTATTGTTATTTGTAGTCATAAATGTTATTTTTTAGCTAATTCTATGTGGGGGGAGGGTGTTCAATCTATTTCCTCCCAGTACATTTTGTTCTGGCCCTAATTGGTGCAATATCAGCTGATGCTAGAAGTTAGTCATAGGACTCACTGACAGTGTATTAAATCTATTTTCTATTTTTAATCTGTCTCGTGTGGACTGTCATGACAATGCCCTTTATGTCTGGAAAATTACATGTGGTGAAAATGAGTAAGATGGAACAGTTATACATTTGAACTAAAATTACATCAATGTTCACTGTTCAATAGCCTGTGAGTCCAGGCTATGCCTATGATACAATTAGTTCTTAATCCAAAATGTAAATATTATTAGGATGGATTCACAAATATAAAATCAAGAGGGTATTGACAATTGTCAAGGTTTTATATTTTTTAAAAGAGAGAAGAGGCCACTGCTGAAGAATGCAACATAAAATATCACATTTGAAAAGCTTTCCGCTTTAACACACAGAATCAATTGAAACCGTCACCCCATACAAAATGCATCACAATCAATTTGTTTTCAATGGGTGCGGTTCTTTTTAAACATCCAGAGGGGAAAGACAGACAGACAGACAGACAGACAGACAGACAGACCGTATGTGGTAGAGTTTAAGTAAGTCTTTCCCTAAGTGGCATTGACTTCCCCTTCTTGGCAAGGCCATGCTGTTCATTCAGGATTCTCACCCTACTAATCGCACATGCACTCCTATTTTTAGCCCCTCCTTTGGGTGTTGGTCGGTGCGGATCCTGAAATTCACGCTTTCCAGCCTCAACCAACCAGTAAGATAGATAAGATGCTTAAGTGTTTAACACTACACTGTGTCTGTCTCCATGGCTGCTGCCCAGCCCCCTCCCCTAGACTAGGAGTGGATGAGGGATTAACATCCAAACCAAGGGGTCTGGCAGATATTTGTTTTGGCTCACAGGGAAAGACAGTGTTACAGGCGTATTTCCGTTTTTCATGGATGCCTTTTGTCAATAATACATTTCATCACTAACCGTGCTTTTGCTGTTTTGTTTTATCAGTAATAGGAATTCTGATAACTGGTATATTTGGTATAACCAGAGTCCTTGATTAGCCCATATGGTGCTGCTAAATAGAAATAAATAGAAAAACAAAGGTAAGGCTACTGTACTATATTTAGACTGTACTCAAATGCACTGTGCAGATACAAATATTCTACTGTCACTCTCAGTTGCGTGAATACAATAAACCACATCCTTAAAGGATTAAATCTAATAGATTTGAACGAAGGGACATTTCGTCTTAAATATCGAATGAATGAAATGTGAGTGATTTTTACTGCCCCCAGTTGGATTATTGGATCGTATGAGGGATATATTTTGGGTTGCATTCTCACACTAACCCAACATTCACAACCGATCAACAAAGCACCGTTTTTTTATTCCACCTTCCCCTGTTTCTGTAAGGATGTGCAACTGTGTGAGGGGAGGACAGAGACTTACCTCATAGGACACAGTTACTGATTACTGATGAGGTGTGGTGGTCTTAGGCTCTTATAGCTGCCAAAGCATCACCCAGGTGGGTGCTACACTTTCGGTGTTGGATGTTCCAGCCTACCTACAGAGGAGGAGTAGCCGTGATCTTCCTAGACAGAGGTTCCCGATGAAAATCCTGTATGACTGATGTTCTCCCTCCTGGCTGTACCATCGACGCCACCACTCAATTGAATGATCAACTGCATTATCATCTAGGTGTGGAAGACCTTCTCCCATGAACTGTCAGCTCCCTGAATTCGCTATTTTTTGTTTTTCAAAGCGCTAAATAATTAATTTATTATTATTTATGGGCCAGATGCTAAACCTGAGAAGCTTAGCTCAGCTACTTCCTTAACATTAGGTTTACAGTCCTGAAATTGCCTCTTGCGTTATAGTATCAAAAATAGAAATATGCACATCCTATAATATGCTAATTAATCTACCCAATCAAAAGGCATTTAAAATGAATTCAAATTGTATTTGTCACATGCACCGAACACAGCAAGTGTAGATTTTAGCGTGAAGTGTTTACTTACGAGCCCTTTTCCAACAATGCAGTTAAAAAGTAAGAATTAACAAATAGATGAAAAGAAAATAGTAAGACAATTAAATAACACAAAAAATAACTTTAACGAGGATATATACAGTACAGGCTATTTACAAGGAGTACCGGTTCCGAGTCAGTGTACTTGGGTACGAGGTAGTTGGGGTGATTGACTGAGGCAATATGTACTTGTAGGTTTGGTTAGGTGATTGATTGATTGATTGATTGATTGATTGATTGATTGATTGAAGTACTATGTACATGTAGGTAGGGGGTGAAAAGCAGAAAGTCCGGCTAGCCATTTAATCAACTGTTCAGCACTCTTATGGCTTTGGGGTAGAGCCTTTTGGTCCCAGACTTGGCACTCTGGTACCACTTGCTGGGCGCATAGCAGAGAGAACAGACTGTGACTTGGGTGGCTGGAGTCTTTGACAATTTTTAGGGCCTTCCTCTTACACCACCTGGTATTGAGGTCCTGGATGGCATGGAGCTCGGCCCCAGTGATGTACTGGGCCGTACGCACTGCCCTCTGTAGCGCCTTGCGGTCGGATGCCGAGCAGTTGCCGTACTAAGTGGTGATGCAGTGAGTCAAGATGCTCTCAATGGTGCAGCTGTATAACCTTTTGAGGATCTGAGGGCCCATGCCAAATCTTTTCAGCCTTCTGAGGGGCAAGAGGCGTTGTCGTGCCCTCTTCAAGACTGTGGTGTTGTGTTTGGACCATGATAAGTCCTGAGTGATGTGGACACAGAGGAACTTGAAATTCTGTCTCCACTACATCCCCATTGATGTGAATAGGGGAGTGCTCCGCCCTCCATTTCCCATAGTCCACAATCAGCTCCTATATCTTGCTGATGTTGAGGGAGAAGTTGTTGTCCTGGCACCATACTTCCAAGTCTCTTACCACCTCCCTGTAGGCTGTCTCATCGTCGTCGGTGACCACGTCGTGTCATCAGCAAACTTAATGATGGTGTTGGAGTCATGTGTGGCCAAGCATTCGTGGGTGAACAGGGAGCACAGGAGGGGGCTAAGCACACACACCTGAGGGGCCCCGTGTTTGGATGTGTTGTTGTTGCCTACTCTCACCACCTGGGGGTGGCCCTCCAGAGTCCAGTATCCAATTGCAGAGGGAGGTGTTTAATCCCAGGATCCTTAGCTTAGTGATGAGATTGGAGGGCACTATGGTGTTGAACGCTGAGCTGTAGTCAATGAACAGCATTCTCAAGTAGGTGGTTGTTTTGTCCAGGTGGGAAAGGGCAGTGTGGAGTGCAATAGAGATTGCGTCATCTGTGGATCTGTTGGGGCAGTATGCAAATTGGAGTGGGTTCAGGGTGTCTGGGATGATGGTGTTGATGTGAGCCATGACCAGCCTTTCAAAGCATTTCATGGCTATAGATGTGAGTGCTACGGGGCGATAGTCATTTAGACAGGTTACTGTGGTGTTCTTGGGCATGGGGACTATGGTGGTCTGCTTTAAACATGTGGGTATTACAGACTGGGTCAGGGAGAGGTTGAAAATGTCAGTGAAGACACTTGCTAGCTGGTCAGCGCATGCTCTGTGTACACATCCTGGTAATCAATCTGGCCCTGCAGCCTTGTGAATATTAACCTGTTTAAAGGTCTTACTCACATCGGTTACGGCGAGCATAATCAGACAGTCGTCCGGAACAGCTGGTGCTCTCATGCATGGTTCAGTGTTGTTTGCCTCGAAGCAAGCATCGAAAGAATTTAGCTCGTCTGGTAGGCTCACATCACTGGGCAGGTTGCGGCTGGGTTTCCATTTGTAATCCGTGATAGTTTGCAAGCACTGCCACATCCGACGAGCATCAGAGTCGGTGTAGTAGGATTCGATCTTAGTCCTGTATTGTTGCTTTGCCTGTTTGATGGTTTGTCTGAGGGCTTAACAGGATTTTTATAAGCGTCCGGATTTGTATCCTGCTCCTTGAAAGTGGCGGCAGCTCAGTGCGGAGGTTACTTGTAATCTATGGCTTCTGGTTGGGATATGTACGTACGGTCACTGTGGGGACTACGTCGTCGATGCACTTATTAATGAAACCGGTGACTGATGTGGTAAACCCCTCAATGCCATCGGATGAATCCCGGAACATATTCCAATCTGTTCTTCCAAAACAGTCCTATAGATTACCGTTCGCTTCATCGGACCACTTTCCTTATTGAGCGCATTTCTGGTACTTCCAGTTCGAGTATTTGCTTGTAAACAGGAATTAAGTGGATGGAGGATGCCAAATCTGACCATAAGAGAGCTTTGTATGTGTCTCTGTGTGTAGAGTAGAGGTGATCTAGAGTTTTTTCGCCTCCAGTTGTACAGGAGACATGCTGGTAGAAATGAGGTAAAACGGATTTCAGTTTCCCTGCATTAAAATCCTTGTCCGCTAGGAGCACCGCGTCTGGGTGAGCATTTTCTTGTTTGCTTACGGCCTTATACAGCTAGTTGAGTGCCAGCATCGGTTTGTGGTGGTAAATAAACAGCTAAGAAAAATATACATGAAAACTCTCTTGGTAAATCGTGTGGTATATAGCTTATTATGAGGTATTCTAACTAAGGCGAGCAGGACCTCGAGACTTCCTTAATATTAGAGATTGCGCACCAACTGTTGTTGATAAAGAGTCACACCGCCCCTCCCCTCAGCTTACCGGGCGCATCTGTTCTGTCCTGCTAGATAGCTAGATTTACAGTTCCCATGTCCTTGTTCATCCACGACTCTGTGAAACATAGGATATTACAGTTCTTCAGATCACGTTGACAGGATCGTCTCGAACGGAGCGCTTCCACTTTATTTTTTAAATGATTGAACATTTGCCAATAGAACGGAAGGTAATGGCGACTTATCCACTCGCCGTCGAGGTCTCGATAGATATCCCGCACGCCGACCTCTGTAGCGTTTCCTCCTCCTCCTCCAGTGACAGGGATTTGGGCCTGGTCTGGGATGAGGATTATGTCCTTCAACTTCGATTTGTTGAAATAGAAGTCCTCACGCCAATCCTGGTTAGTAATCGCTGTTTTGATGTCGAGAAGCTCTTTTCGGTCATATGAAATAGTGGACAAAACATTATGTAGAAAGAAAGTTGGGATCAGCGAAAAAACACAAAATAGCAATTGGTCAGGGGCCCGTAAAACGGCGGCCATCCCCATCGGTGCCATTAGAGTTTTTGCAACAAACCCTATGAGTGTATCATGACATATCGGTCCTGCTCAGAAACAATCCCTAGCCCCTAAACCTAACATAAATGTACAGATCTGAAGAGATCGTATGGATAAACAATATGGTCATAGCTCCTCGCCCTCTGATAGGCTTGCCATACTGCTTGAACCTATCCAATCTTCTCAGATCTACACATATACCTGGGGGGACAGTCACTTTGAATCACGCCCTTGTGAGAATGTTTCACATGGTTCCCTATTTTGTGAGTTCCCCCTATCCATGAAGCAGATGCACAGTGGAAGTCACTGTCTTTTCTCTGATTAATCTCTACTGTCAGAGACCATGTCTTGATCGATGAACGTGGATCCACCTATCCTGACATTCACCAACACACACACATGCGAGCGTGAGTTCCTATGACAAAATGTTCAGGCAGGGAGTTGCTGAGTATGCATCACAGATATGCTATCGTGATAAACCTGCCTTAATGGAGGAGGTTACCTTTAGCTGCCTCCTCAAACATCACAGTAATGAGATTCCTGGATCAATAGCTGTTCAGTCACCCGTGAGAAAGAAAACCAGGGCACAAATTATATCCATTCAACTATGACCTTTATGTTTTTGATGCATCCTCTTCATGTGCATCTGTAGCACAAAATAATGTATTTCTCTGCAAGATAATGATAATTGTGAACCTCAAATATGTCAGGTAGCATATGGGCCTATAGTATGAAAAAGTAAACTAGAGAGAGGCCTGTGATGCTGGTGTAGAAATTACATCAAGGGTGAAGGGGCTTGGTGGGGGGAGGGGTTGCTCTGATGGCCTGCCTGCCTATGAGGAGAATGGGGATGTAGGGATGGAGGAAGGAGGTGGGACTCTGCACAATCTCTCTCTGACTCACACACTCAGCGTCACTCCCTTGCTGTCCTCTTGCTGTCCCTGGCTCTCTGAGCCTGCAGTTGCTGGGAGCGATATAGTGGGATTCTCAGCTCCCTCCCCCACCACACAATCTCTGACACTCACGCTCCACATGACTGCTGCATATCACAGCTTACTGTAAACGACCCTCTCCTGCATGTTATCCAGGTGCAAAATGAATAAATGAATTCACAACGGAATTGTACGTCTTGAATTTGTGTTATTGTATCATGTGCAAATCACTATCATGTGCAAATCACTAAGAAATGCATGATTTCAAATGCATTATGTCTGTTTTGGAATTTAGTCACTCAATATCTAGGCTATTCTTAATTAATCCAAAATGCATTGAGCCTCACTTCCAACAATGCAAGTAAGAAGCATATTGTTGTCGAGCAATAGTGAGATGTATTTCACTTAATTTTCAAGGAGAAAGGCATAACCCCTGAGCATCCACACCCTTTTTCCACTAATTTCATTCCTCATTCTGAAGGAGGGTGAATGCCTAGATAGCAAAGGGAAAGGGCGCGTTCCTCTGCCCAGGCGTTGCTGACGTATGCCAGATTTGACAACGCCTGGATAGGTATTTTACGCTTCAGCTAACCACATCATAGGCTATAGCAGTCTGTCAGTCGATGACACCAGTGATGACGTGCATGCAACCATTGGTTGATGCATGCAACTTCTGAGCATGGGAACGCGACGGTTGTCACTAGTTACCACAGCCACAAAGTCAACATTTCTATCACACTTTTGGTCGTCATTTAATGTTAAAGTTAGGCATAAGTTTAGCAGTGTTGCTAATGTAAGGTTATGTTGAAAATCAGATTTTCAGAAGGTAAATTGTAGAAATATGCGGGGTTTAGACATTTGTGGCTGTGGTAACTAGTGACGACCGAACGCCACCAAAGCCTGCAGCGGAGCACACCAAAAGAGACTAAAATAGGGGATGACCTTCAAAAAATTAAATACAGAATCTGGAGATAAACCATTTACTTTGCATGAGTTTAGTCGTAAATGTATACAATTGTTTTTTGTCATTTTAATTATGTTTGATTTTTTGTTGTTGTAATTGTAATTATGTTTGATTTGCTGCAGTAAATTATTATTAGAGTTACTTGTGAGCGCCTCCCCTACACACAGTTGATGATGGGTTTTATCCATATGACCAGTCAGGTGACATTTTTCGCTTCGCCATTTTGTGCTGCTGCTACGCCGGGTATTTATCTGAAGATTCGTGACTAGTCCATTTACATCGCTAGTTAGCTAGGTGTTCTTGTACCTTTCCCAGTTTACATCTAAAGACCGTTGCCTTCGATAGGTTTAGTACCTAAACCATTGGGAAACATAGCAATAGCCGTTTTGTATTATTTAGTTTACTGTGTGAGAAAGAATGTCGTCCGAAAGCCCCGAATACTCTCCGTTCTTCGCAGTGATGGGTGCCTCTGCGGCTATGGTTTTCAGCGGTAATTATCACACAATTCAAATACTATCTTTATTAGCTAGCTGCATTTAAATTATACATTGTATGTGTAATTTGTCAATTTTAACAGCATATTTGTCGTTATTGCTTTAAACCAGCTAACGTTAGAGGAGCCCAGGCAGAAACTGTCATTGACGTAACGTTATTTGACATTCATTTTAACGAACTTTAGTTAGGTAATATACTTGTCCTGTCATTACCAGTAACCACACCTTCAAATCAACGCATTTGAAGTGAGTTCATTCTTTCTCAATTTTAGGCGCTTTTAGTTTTAAGCTTTGCGACATGCGCCACACTACGACACCACCAGATTTGAGCGTAACGTTACTGGTATCTTCGGCGAGTTGGTCATTATGAAAGCAGGAGACCTATTGATGGTGAATATTGACCATCGGTGTCAGATGTTGAGTATATACAACTGATACTATGAAGAATACCAGCTCAAATTGGTTATAGATTTGTGAAATGTAACGTTAGGCATAACCAGCAGGGGAGCACGCTCATGGGATGACAACCAATTGAATGGAATGCCATCGTTTGTTCCACGTCATACGAACAATTCCATGTAAATTCGGGTGATTTAAAAGGCTACTGCATAGGGATTGGGCGCTTGTGGACCAATTCATGTGTATAGGCCTCAGATAATTGAAATGGAAATAAACTGCACGAGACACCTTAGATTCAAGGAAAATGGCATTTGCATCAATATCACATGACAATCACATGATTGGACTTGTGATTTGGAATATTAAAGTAGCAAAGGATTTAGGAAGTGCACTTGTGGTGTAGACCTATAAACAATCTACCACTAAAACACGATTAATATATAACATTTAATCAGATTTATGATACATTTGCATGTCTAAGAAGATAAATTGGCAACTAAGTGCAATAATTTGATCTCTGGCTCATGTTCTACATGGCCTCAGGTCCAAGTGAAGGTGTAGAAACGACTGTCTAGTGATCATTCTCATGACAAATGAGAACAGGGAGGACGTGATGTATTGTCTTTGGATTTTTTTTATTGTCCTGTTATGTCTGGTGCATTCACTCAAGCATTTCGCACAATATACTTCCTAACGGCATACAATTACCAACCAACTGTGCCATTGACTGCAAGATACATGGTTTGGACTATCACTAGGCCAAAATTAGGAATCTATGTTTAAACATGCACTCCAGCCATCTTTTTTACATTTTTTTCAGTGGAAAAACAATATGCCACTTAATACAGTAATGTACACACATTTAGACATGCTCCGGAACTTTATCTACTTCTGGTATGATCTGTATGTGTTAATGTGTAGCTCATACATGCAGAATTACTGTCTCACCTCAATTAGCCACAATCTCTAGTTTGAAAACAACAGTTTTTCTGGAAGCTGTGTCATGTCATTTTTTCCCCCCCAACGTGGGCCCAGCCCCCAAGCAATTCGAGTTCAACCAATGAGCTTCAACCTCTCGCCATATGAGTGACAGCTAGCAAGATGCACGTTGCACCCACAGCAGAGCGAGACAGATCAATGATGTAGTACAAAATATCAATTATGTAGTACAAAAGTATGTGGACACCCCTTCAAATTAGTGGCTTCGGCTAGTTCAGCCACACCCGTTGCTGAAGGGTGTATAAAATCGAGCACACGGCCATGCAATCTCCATAGACAAACATTGGCAATGGCCTTACTGAAGAGCTCAGTGACTTTCAATGAGGGACCGTCATAGGATGCCACCTTTCCAACAAGTCAGTTTGTCAATTTTTTGCCCTGCTAGAGCTGCCCCGGTCAAGTGCAGTTAATGTGAAGTGGAAACGTCTAGGAGCAACAACCTTACAGAACGGGACCGTTGAAGCGCGTAGCAAGTAAAGATTGTCTGTCCTCAGTTGCAACACTCAGTACCGAGTTCCAAACTGCCTCTGGAAGCAACGTCAGGACAAGAACTGTTCGTCGGGAGCTTCATGAAATGGGTTTCCATGGCCGAGCAGCCGCACACAAGCCTAAGATCACCATGCACAATGCAAAGCCTCGGCTGGAGTGGTGTAAAGCTCGCAACCATTGGACTCTGGAGCAATGGAAACACGTTCTCTTGAGTGATGAATCACGCCTCACTATCTGGCAGGCCGACGGACGAATCTTGGTTTGGCGGATGCCAGGAGAACGCTACCTGCCCCAATGCATAGTGCCAACTGTAAAGTTTGGTGGAATAGTGGTCTGGGGCTGTTTTTCGTGGTTCGGGCTAGGCCCTAGTTACAATGATATTCTAGACGATTCTGTGCTTCCAACTTTGTGGCATCAGTTTGGGAAAGCCCTTTCCTGTTTCAGCATGACAATGCCCCCGTGCCCAAAGCGAGGTCCATACTGACATGGTTTGTCAAGACTGGCCTGCACAGAGCTCTAACCCAACCCCATCGATCACCTTTGGGATGAATTGGAACCCAGTCTTTGAGCCAGGCCTAATAGCCCAAGATCAGTGCCCGACCTCTCAAATGAGCTTGTGGCTGAATGGAAGCAAGTCCCCGCAGCAATGTTCCAACATTTAGTGGAAAGCATTTGCGGGACAGTGGAGGCGGTTAAAGCAGCGAAGGGGGGACCAACTCCATATTAATGCCCATGATTTTTTGGAATGAGATGTTTGACAAGCAGGTGTCCACATACTTTTGGTCATGTAGTGTAGGTGATGTAGTACTCCATTTTCGGGGACCACTTAAGGCTCGTGAGCTTTTTCAGAACTACTGACGAAAGTATACAAAAGTACCAGAGAAATTTAAGGATAAAAACATGTTCTGAGCACTTGTATTTTTATTTAATTTCAAAGAGTAGGCCATTCAACTAGTTGGTCTGATGGTGCCTTCTGTTATCGGCCTTCCTCTTGTTTGCGGGAACAACAGAGAACCCCCCCCACACACACTTGTGCCATATCATGAGGATACCTGGACCACCTATTGAGATGTGCCTTTAGTAAATCCGGGGATGAATTAGGTGAAAAGGAGACACTAATTAGACTATTTCACAAAGTACTGTTTCTCCTTTTTATAATTAAGTTTCTGTGCCCTTTATCAAACGACAATGTGTTCTTTTAGCACGGCTTAGGCTGCATGTGGCAAAGCTGATTTTGGACTTATGCAGCATTTTCTAGAAAAAATTGACTTTCTGCTAAATTGTCATGTTATATAGGGCATGACCTAGTGGCGATTTTAAATCATGCAGTTTCTGCTAGTAGGGCTGGCACATGGTTATGGATGAAGACCGTTGTGAAAGTAATAAGTCTTAACCGTTAAAATAATATAGATAAGAGATATCTGAGTTTTTTTAATTTATTAACAGCTGACTGAAGACAGGACAGCCGGGCATTAGTGCGGTTGAGTCCATTTCTGCTGTATCATGGATTCTTCACAACGTGATAACTTTGTTGTGCCCTGCTGAAACAAGCAACAAATGAGTCTTCGGTTGCCTAAACAACCCCCCCCCCCCCAACACACACACACACAATGCATCTCACAGAAATGTAATGAATAGAACATGCTCGGGGCTCCCGAGTGGCGCAGCGGTCTAAGGCACTGCATCTCAGACCCTGGTTCGATTCCAGGCTGTATCACAACCGGCCGTGATTGGTAGTCCCATAGGGCGGCGCACAATTGGCCCAGCATCGTTAGGGTTTGGCCATCATTTTAAATAAGAATTTGTTCTTAACTGACTTTCCTAGTTAAATAAAACAAAATGGAATGTATTTTTTGTAAAGTTAGTTGAGTTGAATGAACAGCTGATGAAGTCACTGCACTGGCGATCGATGTTCTTGCAAGTCAGATAGCACAGTGACGCCATCTGACGTAAGACAATGACAAGTCACAGCACTTATTGACGTGTCCACTTCCTGCTTTTACTT
This sequence comes from Salvelinus alpinus, assembly GCF_045679555.1. Lineage (NCBI taxonomy): Eukaryota > Metazoa > Chordata > Actinopteri > Salmoniformes > Salmonidae > Salvelinus > Salvelinus alpinus. Next base: position 25,306,553 of record NC_092088.1, read on the forward strand.
CCTGCTTTAACTTCATTCTTTACGCCTTCTGGGTACACTCGCAATGGCAGCCTTCATTGACTTGAATGGGAATGCCCATTTATATTTCAATGGCAGCACATGTAGTGAAGAGAGGAGAAAATGGTTTGCTATTCAAATGGTTATTCCATAGACCATTTGGCTGGCCAATTACCTTCATCCAAAATTCAATTTCTGTCAAAGCCCTAACTGCTAGTGGCTGGAGGGTATTGCCTTCATCCAAAATTCAATTTCTGTCACCTTCCAGCTACTAGCAGTTAGGGCTGTATGTGGTACTATTGGCTCCTTTACTGTGTGGTGGGGTGGCATCATGCCACCTGTCTGTCAACCTGGGCAGTTGTATTGAGTAATAACCAGCATCTTAACCATTTAGGCCTAACTGCACAATTGAGAGCAGGCGTATGACAGCTCATATTTGGGGAAATGTTGTCCTTTTTCTCTCTTTCTTCTTCCCACAACCAAAGGGAATTGGTGACTCTAGCCTTATTGGCTGTATTGTAGTTCAGCTTTGGTATTGGAAATGGAGCCATGGCCTATAGAAAACATGGTTCCGTAATAACTTGTGAATAAAGGGTGGCCTCAGTTTTACTCCTGTTTAGTGCATTAAGTCTACTTGTACTCCTTTTTGCAGCCCTTGCCAATGTTCAGACAGGTGTATGACCCTCTCACCTAATGTTTCTGTCAACACTCCATACATGTGGAAACTGATTGCACTAAAATAGACCATCATAGCCAATATGTGTAGGTATGTAGGAAACACACTGGCTAGAGGCTAACCTAGCTGGAGTCGTATACATGTTTAGTGCTGACTCTGCGCTCCTATGGATAGTGACGGCACAGGGCAGCGCGGGTAGCCCCTGTAGCTGGCAGTGGGCGTGATCTGTGACGGGCTGGGTGGGAAGGAGTGACAGATGGGGAATTAGCCAGCTGAGAGGGCTGCTGGTGGGTGGCGCAGGCACCCAGTGGAGGGGGCTGATTAGGGACACCGGTGATGATGGCCCAGCAGCATTAAGCATCTTACAAGGTTTATATCCTACAGGAAATGTGAGCCTGCCATCTTGTGGTGTCTGCACCACCATACTTGAAATTGAGAAACAATATGTAAATAGCCATTTTTATCGATTTTAAATTATTTTTTGATCTAATGGTTTGTGTGTTTGTAAACCATTGCCTATATTGTGCTTCATGATCATTTCTAAATGCATGTAGCAGCCTCTGAAGACCGTCTCACACTTATTTCACTGTTGCCGTTCCCAGTTATATTCTTTCATGTCTTAACTGAAAGTGTGAAGGGTCTGCTTTGGCACGGTGGAAGCACCATGATGGAATCCAAAATATTGGTTAGAAGTCTCACTTGTAACAGAGGCATCATGAACAGCCTTAAAACATCACCTGAGTTGTACTGTAGAATTTTAACAATCGATAGCCTAATAATTTGATAACTGGTTGTTGTGGCTAGATTTCATTAAACGACGTGTTACTTTCTGGTGATAAACTGAGATCGCTGCATAGGGCTCTGACGATCATGGAATTTTGGATGACTATAATTGGCCAGCCAAATGACCGGTCCATAATAACCGTTCGAATAGCATATGCAGATTTTCTCCTTTCCATGTGCTGCCATAGAAGGAGATTGGGTGTCCCCGTTCAAGTCAATGATGACATAATGGGTGGACTGGCGGCCATTGCGAGTGTAACCATAGGCGCAAAGAAGGAATTGGAGTAATGGGTTTCCCAGTCGAATTGCCGGGGTTAGCGGTTCCAAGCCCATTCTATTCATCGTTTTCTACAGCACCTTGCTCGTTTCGGCAAGGGACAACAGTTTCATCACAGAAATTGACTAACTGCACTAATACCCGGCTGTCCCGTCTTCAGTCAGATGTTCGTTCCCCAAAAAATGTACTCTTATTTTATTTTCATGACGGTCAGTTGTACTGTTATTGTGCAAGCCCTAGTGGCGGTGGCTGTTCCAAGTTCCTCGTCCTCAGTTGAGCTTGCGTCATATCAACGGGTTAGTAGCGTTTTGGGCTGTTATGTCTGCAGCCTTCACTGCTTGAGGCCTCTGCTCTTGGTTGGTAGTCTGTACAGGCTGTGACGAGCATGGTAGCGATATCCTTCAATGGCACTGGCTGACCCAGTCTACCATAGTGAGCTGTACTGCACATTATATCAGTAGTGCACACCCTATCCCTCCTAACTACTAGCCTATTCATGGCACTGGAGGAGATGCTTGACTTCAGAACTTATAGTGCGTTATATAGCCCAAAGTAGGGGCATAAGCATAATTTTAAAATGTTTGACTATTGCAGACATCAAGGCTAAAAGGTAACACGTCATCTACTGGTGTATTTAAGACATCTCCTAAAAGCCTGGTGTTGTACAAAAGTCCTCATTTTTAACTGAGGTGGATTGTGTCGTCCCTACTCAAAGCTTATCTTTTTGATTATTTACTAGCATTTTTGTTGTCTAGTTTTGTTCTATTACTGCTCAAATGGCATATTTTCTGTCGGTTGGTTCAATAGATTTAGGAGTAGCTTTATTTTTCCATAACACCATGTAGAGAGTACATTATTCTAATGGTCTTATTAACTCCATTTGATCCCTCACATCACTACTAAACCCGGATTCAGCTCCACCACATTTGTTCAGTGTCTATAGACAATTTAGGGATTGTTCGCTCAAAATATTTAATTAGACGCACCAGTATATATTTTATTTTTTTGGCTAAATAAATGGGTGCTATATTGCATAGCAGATGTAGATGCTTGGCCAATATCCCTGGCTTCACTGCAATACTGTCCACTACGGTTTCATCAAGGTAGCTTACAGTTAATTTGCTGTTTAAGAGTTTGCTATATTATGCTTCATATTAAAGGCCTGTTTGGGTTTGAGCGTCTTTTTCACTGAACACCAGTTTGATTACTTCCGTCTCCACAGTATCTTTACGTTGCAGAGCAATCTGAGGCATCTGAGTGTAGTAACGTTAATGAGTGATCTGGGGGGGGGGGAGAAAAAAATGAAAGCTCTTTACCTCCGCAGAGGATTAAGCACAGGGGTTCTGCCTCTCATGCCACCCATTGCAGCAGTCCTCAAACTCAACATTTAATCTTCAGAGAATAAAGCCATGGGACCTTGTCTCCACTAACCTAAACACGCTCTGCATGTTTATTTACATTTTTTTTTTAAATTTTACCTTAACTGACTTGCCTAGTTAAATGAACACATTCTTCATTTCAATGACGGCCTAGGAACAGTGGGTTAACTGCCTTCAGGGGCAGAACGACAGATTTTTACCTCGTCAGCTTTGTGATTCGTTCTTGCAACCTTTCGGTCCAACGCTCTAACCACTAGGCTACCTGTAGATCTGGGTCGTGTTCAGTAAAGCACACCATGGCAAAAAAAAAAAATCCAATGCCCAATTGGAACACTGATTGTAGTTGACTAATTTTCTAATTTCACGCAACTATTTCTCTACTGAACACAACACTGGTGGGTATAGTCTCTCGAGCTACGGTTGTGTTGGTCTTCCTTTATCAAAGAGCGGGCATAAGGGACAGCTGTTTGGAGAGGGTAATTGTGCTTCAACACGGAAGTCATTACATTTACCATACACCACGTCAGAGTGGGAGCTGCAAGATGGTGCTTTAGTGGTTGTGGCATGAAATGATCTACTGTATAGAACCGTTCAGCGGTTGGAAGTGGTCTTGTCTTGGTCTCTGAGGTGCTGTTGTAACATAAAGCCCTTCTGTCGAAAGACTTCCCTCAAGTGAGATTGAGAAGTGCTTGGCTATTTCGTAAAACCAATCGCCAAGACACATTTGATGGGGAAACTCGAAACCAATATGCAGTAAATGCATTTGGGTATTGGTACTACTTTGTCTTAGAAATGGACTAGTGTGCGGCACTGCCTGACTTTTCAAATTTTGTAAATTGGTTCAATGGTTTGACAAATTCTGAACACGACTGAATGCCTCGCTCTGCTATCAGAGATGTACAGTGAGGGAAAAAAGTATTTGATCCCCTGCTGATTTTGTACGTTTGCCCACTGACAAAGAAATGATCAGTCTATAATTTTAATGGTAGGTTTATTTGAACAGTGAGAGACAGAATATCAACAAAAAAATCCAGAAAAACGCATGTCAAAAATGTTATGAATTGATTTGCATTTTAATGAGGGAAATAAGTATTTGACCCCTCTGCAAAACATGACTTAGTACTTGGTGGCAAAACCCTTGTTGGCAATCACAGAGGTCAGACGTTTCTTGTAGTTGGCCACCAGGTTTGCACACATCTCAGGAGGGATTTTGTCCCACTCCTCTTTGCAGATCTTCTTCAAGTCATTAAGGTTTCGAGGCTGACGTTTGGCAACTCGAACCTTCAGCTCCCTCCACAGATTTTCTATGGGATTTAGGTCTGGAGACTGGCTAGGCCACTCCAGGACCTTAATGTGCTTCTTCTTGAGCCACTCCTTTGTTGCCTTGGCCGTGTGTTTTGGGTCATTGTCATGCTGGAATACCCATCCACGACCCATTTTCAATACCCTGGCTGAGGGAAGGAGGTTTTCACCCAAGATTTGACGGTACATGGCCCCGTCCATCGTCCCTTTGATGCGGTGAAGTTGTCCTGTCCCTTTAGCAGAAAAACACCCCCAAAGCATAATGTTTCCACCTCCATGTTTGACGGTGGGGATGGTTTCTTGGGGTCATAGGCAGCATTCCTCCTCCTCCAAACACGGCAAGTTGGGTTGATGCCAAAGAACTCCATTTTGGTCTCATCTGACCACAACACGTTCACCCAGTTGTCCTCTGAATCATTCAGATGTTCATTGGCAAACTTCAGACGGGCATGTATATGTGCTTTCTTGAGCAGGGGGACCTTGCGGGCGCTGCAGGATTTCAGTCCTTCACGGCATAGTGTGTTACCAATTGTTTTCTTGATGACTATGGTCCCAGCTGCCTTGAGATCATTGACAAGATCCTCCTGTGTAGTTCTGGGCTGATTCCTCACCGTTCTCATGATCATTGCAACTCCACGAGGTGAGATCTTGCATGGAGCCCCAGGCTGAGGGAGATTGACAGTTCTTTTGTGTTTCTTCCATTTGCGAATAATCACAGAAACTGTTGTCACCTTCTCACCAAGCTGCTTGGCGATGGTCTTGTAGCCAATTCCAGCCTTGTGTAGGTCTACAATCTTGTCCCTGACATCCTTGGAGAGCTCTTTGGTCTTGGCCATGGTGGAGAGTTTGGAATCTGATTGATTGATTGCTTCTGTGGACAGGTATCTTTTATACAGGTAAGAAACTGAGATTAGGAGCACTCCCTTTAAGAGTGTGCTCCTAATCTCCGTTCGTTACCTGTATGAAAGACACCTGGGAGCCAGAAATCTTTTTTGATTGAGAAGGGGTCAAATACTTATTTCCCTCATTAAAATGCAAATCAATTTATAACATTTTTGACATGCATTTTTCTGGATATTTTTGTTGTTATTCTGTCTCTCACTGTTCAAATAAACCTACCATTAAAATTATAGACTGATAATTTCTTTGTCAGTGGGCAAACGTACAAAATCAGCAGGGGATCAAATACTTTTTTCCCTCACTGTAGGTCCAGACAGCATCCACTTTAAGTCACTCGTACTCAGGGGCTGAACAACTCTTCTCTATATGGCCTGAGTGATTAAACCTTGCATCGACGGCGTCAGTCTTGATGAATAAGTGAATGTAGAGGGAGTAGTGGCCTGACAGGTGGCTGACCGCCATGCGCACATTTTAAGGATTGGCCAGCCACTTCCTCCACTCTCTAGAGATTATATCCACTTCCTCGTTCTTTCCCGTTGTCGCATAGAGATGTATAGAGGTCACAATGTTGTCTGTCATATTATGGCGTCTGTGAGGGCACGGCCAGTGCCATTGAGATGGATGCGTTGTTGCGATCTCTATGCTACAAAGGGGAAAGAATGACGGAGTGGATAGAATCTTGTTTTTATGATTATCAGTGAAATTTATAAAATGTTGGTTGCTTTGTAAGACTAAATTACCAACCACCCAGCTTTTGAGGAGCTGGCTACTGCGCTGGCAGACTTCCAGCAATTGTGCTAAGCTAATGATATGCTAACGTCACTCAACAGCATGCAGAGACACATTGTATCCATGAGTTTGTCTTGACTCTGAGATTTAGGTAATTTATCTACTTTCCCAATCTTGCAGTATTTTTTTTAGATGCACCATTGTAGTAGTAGTGAAATGTCCATATGGCTCTCTGCCTCATGGTCTGTCGTCACGCGCCGCCTGTCTGTGCTGACTGCGTTCTGCTGGGACCCTACCGGTTAGTGCTGTCATAGAAATAGAATGAATAGACTCAATTTCTATGATTGCGGCTGGTGCTGGTTTGTGTCCCTTCTGTGCTGCTGCTGGTTGCCTCTGGAGGGATGTGGCATCCTGCTGTCCTCTGACGTCAGAAGCTTCCTGTGTGGAGAGCCTAATGAGTGTTTTTCAGGCAGGGAGGCGGAGTGATTTAGAACACTGCAGCTCTGGCACAGAGCCATGAAAGGGGTTAAACTGAGCTCCATTCCCTGTTGGGAGCTATGGGTTGAGGTGAGTAGAATTAGCCTGAACCGTAGCTGTAAAGGGGAATGGCTGGTTTGAGAACTGCAGTCGCACATCAGTGGCAAGGTGCTATTTTGGGGGGGGAAACATGATGCTGGTAATTTCCATAATACACAAGCAGAATTTCCCAGCTGTAGCCATGTTGACCTTGTTTGTAAAGGGAACAGAAACGGATTACATTATGATCTTCAATTTCAGTTCCTCATGTTGCTCAACCCTGTATTCTACTGTATTTGTACATTGATCTAATCACAGAATGAAGTAAAACACTATGTATTCTATCTCCTATGGATCTAATACGCTCTACCTCCTTTCCCCTCCACCAGCCTTAGGAGCAGCCTATGGGACGGCTAAGAGTGGCACAGGGATCGCTGCCATGTCCGTGATGAGGCCGGAGCTCATCATGAAGTCCATCATCCCCGTGGTCATGGCGGGTATCATAGCCATCTACGGCCTGGTAGTAGCGGTGCTCATTGCCAACAACATCTCCGAGAAGGTCACCCTCTACAAGTAAGCCTAACCCATCTCATGACATCTCTTACGTCTAGAAATGGGCTCGAGTTGCATTTCCTCTTTCCTAATACTACAATGTGAGGAACTTAGAACAGGCTGGGAGGCAACTAGTCCGTCAATCCATAACGCCTGACATTGACGTAAGATCAAATCTATAAACTGTGGAAATTTTTGCTTTTTGCCAAATGTCTTATTGAAAACATCTCTGCTTGCTTTTGTCATTGTTCATTCTGTATCACATAGTAACCCTGTCGATTGTATTGATCCTATTGTAATCTTCTCTCTGCTGTAGGAGTTTCCTCCACCTGGGTGCAGGCCTGAGTGTGGGCTTGAGCGGGCTGGCAGCTGGCTTTGCCATCGGCATCGTAGGTGACGCGGGCGTTAGGGGAACGGCCCAGCAGCCCCGGCTTTTTGTGGGCATGATCCTCATCTTGATCTTCGCCGAGGTCCTCGGACTCTACGGTCTCATTGTGGCCCTCATCCTGTCCACGAAATAAACCACCAACTTCTCCACCAAAATCTGTCCTATATGTTGCTGCTGGAGAAAAGAGTAAAACCAGAAATAAAATGTTAAAAAAATAAAAATAAAAAAAGGAAGAAAATGTATGAGAAAGTTTAAAAAAAGAGACGAACGTGGAAAATAATTACATCATTAAAAATGGCTCCGTAAATATGGTCTTATCTCTACAATGTGTACAGTCCAGATTTGATAGTCAAACTTCTTGTAAATGCGCAATGTAGTGATTTGTCAGTCCTGTGTGTGTGTGTAAATGTATGGAGATTCTCCCCCCCACTGGTTTAACGACGTTCAGGTGTGCCAGGTTTCTTGCTGGTTTCTGCCTCGTCTTAGAGCGCTCACCAAAGGGCCCCACTGCGTTTTTATTCTCCTGCATTAATTTGGGAGTTCACATGATTTCTGTGTTGTCTATGGGGATCTATTTGTAAAGAGAATTGTATGGACTTAGCTTTGTTTTTTGTTTTTCCACTGGCTTTATTTATAAAGAATTGTTCAATGAATCTGTTTTTAAATGGAGCAAAAATGTTAAATTCCCTAGAAGATATATACATGCATACAAATATCTATAGATTTAATGCACTGTGGGTTAATTGTGATAAGTGGTTGGAATTCCTCTGGATGTATTAACGTACTTGGTTTAAAGTTAAGATTGCCTTTAGTGTGTGGCTGGTGGAGTGGGAGTTGTGTGTAATTGTGTAGTTTAATCATTACAAACATTCTTGAAACACTTCAATGTTTTCCTGTAGTACCGCTGTTTTGATTGCATTAAAGGTGTGTGTGTGCCCCGTGTTGGGTCTCACGTGTAATTTCCAAAACTGTCATCTCCAGCTTCTTCATCCACCTCATCTGTAGATGTATGCATTCTCACCACAACTCTCCCATTAAACGTGCATGGAGCTATGGTTTTTGGTCAAATTCCTTGTACGTCGCCATACTCACTGTGCCATACTCACTGTGCCATCGTGTAATTCAAATAGGTAGCCATGTTTTAGTGTAGAAATGTCACTGAAGTATCACAGGTGATTTCCTTGATTTGGGTTATTTTAAAGGTGATGGTTAATTGTAACTCATAAGCTACACTGAACAAAAATATAGATGCAACATGCAATTAAAAATATTTTACTGAGTTAGTTCATATAAGAATTGGTCAATTGAAAGTCCATAGGCACTAATCTAAGGATTTCACATGACTGGGGAAACCGATTCCTCTAGTTAAAAAAATACAAACTCTCCTTTGCATAGTTCATTGTGCCCTGTGGAACGTTGTCCCACGCTTCAATGGCTGAGAAGTTGCTGGATATGGGTGGGAACTAGAACACGCTGTTGTACACATCAATCCAGAGCATCCCAAACATGTTCAATGGCTGACATGTCGGGTGAGTATGCAGGCCATGGAAGAACTAGGACATTTTCAGCATTCAGATCCTTGCGACATGGGGCCGTGCGGCAGATGAATGGCACGACAATGGGCCTCAGGATCTCGTCACGGTATTTCTGTGCATTCAAATTGCCATAGATCAAATGCAATTGTGTTTGTTGTCCATAGTTTATGCCTGCCCATACCATAACCCCACCACCATGGGACACTCCGTTCACAACGTTGACATCAGCAAACCGCTCGCCCACACGACGCCATACGCTGTCCGCCACCTGTCCAGTAGATTTGAAATCGGAATTCATCTGTGAAGCGCACACTGCTCCGGTGAGCATTTGCACACTGACGTCGGGTCAAGACGAAGGGCACGGAGATGAGCTTCCCTGAGCCGGTTTCAGACAGTTTGTGCAGAAATATTTCGGTTGTGCTAACCCAGTTTCATCAGCTGTCCAGGTGGCTGGTCTCAAATGAGGTCCTGGGCTGGTTACACGTGGTCTGCGGTTGTGAGGCCGGTTGAACCTTTTGCCAAATTCTTTAAAACAATGTTTGGAGGCAGGTTATGGTAAAGAAATGAACATTAAATTTTTTGGCAACAGTTCTGGTGGACACCTGCAGTCGCATGCCAATTGCATACTCCAAACTTGAGACAACTGGCATTGTGTTGTGTGACAAAACTGTACATTTCAAAGTGGCCTTTTATTATCCCCTGTGTAATGATCATGGCGTTTAGTCAGTTTCTTGATATGGATTATCTTGGCAAAGGAGAAATGCTCACTAACAGGGATGTAAACAAATGTGAAATAAATAACCTTTTTGTGCTTTTGGAACATTTCTGGTATTTATTTTTTTCAGCTAATGAAACATGGGACCAACACTTTACATGTTGCGCTTATATTTCTGTCCAGTGTAATTAGAAATCCTTTAATGGATTGTTTTGTCTCTTTCTGTGATAAATAGTATGTTTGAAATCATGCTAGTTGCTGTAAAGCATCATCAAATTTTGCCATACTTCCCAAAATGATCAAAGATTATTTTATTTAGAGGAAACACACCAGAGAAACTGACGGTGTACATAAACTAGCCTCTGACCCGAAGATCGGCTGTCAATTTCAGTTTACCGACAATCTTACATGTTGAATCGCTGCCGTTCGTCAAAACCCAGAAGTTTATCACTAACAGACCGCTGTCACCCGCAGTTTCCAGCCGTTCGTCTTTCTGGTGCGTTTCCTCATGAAGACAGAAACGCACTCATATGCTCAAACATAGCATTTGGGTAATTAATTGGTGACTTGGCTGCTTAGAACGGAAAAATCTAATCAAGTTAATTGAAGTTTGTCTATAGTGGAACAGAATTTAGTAATCGGATTTATGGCTGTCTAGACAGAGAATGTTCAGCTGTCCGTTTACCATAACCTAAATGTCTGCTGGCAGCCAGGTAGTGGTGAAGCAGATTGCACTCAGTTCTGTTCTCAATTAAACATCAGCACACTTTATTCAAATTGTGAAGTATTACATGTGGGTAGATTTCTGAAGCTTACATACCAGTAGTATATGACAAGATAGATACAATTGTGCGTGTGATAATATATATATCAACATGATTTAAAAAAAGGCTAAATACTACGATACTGTATTGCTATTGAATATGCAATGGGATTTGAATGCTCAGGGATTCTGTATGCTTGTTAGGAGGGTCTGTGCAATGCTGTTGATGGCACTGAAGGTGGCGCTGTCTGGGAATGTCTGGATGAAGTCTTTGCCCTCCTCTATACTGGTAGTGAGCAGAGGGTCCAGGGGCACAGAGCCTGAAATGGGAAACACACACACAATCTGAGGCCTTCGCAACCATTGAAAACAATATACACACACAACAAGCAGCTAACACACTGGCCTACTTCAGAAAACACACTACGGTGTCTTTTGAGGTCAAAACTTGAAAAGATCAAATGCTGTTAACATTACATGCAAAGGCTGTGTTCACGCAGGCAGCCCAATTCGGATCTTTTGCCAATAATTGGTCTTTTGACCAACTGGATCAAATCTTTTGCCAATAACCGCGAAATATCAGAATTGTCTGCCTGTGTAAACGCAGCCATAGTCTACTACATACGCCTGTCTACCCCAGGGCTCTCCAACCCTCCTCCTGGAGAGCTAGCCTCCTGTAGCTTTTCACTCCAACCCCAGTTGTAAGCAACCTGATTCAGCTTATCAAGCAGCTAATTATTAGATTCAGGTGTGCTAGATTAGGGTTGAAGCGAAAACGTACAGGACGGTAGCTCTCCAGAAACAGGGTTGGAGACCCCTGGTCTAACCAGTAGTCTTCACACGGTCTACATTAGCCCATCAATGGCACACAATTCTCTCAAAACCTCTCCATCCACAGCCATAGCAGTGCTGTAGTTGGCTGGGGACGGTGCTGTAGCCTTAAATATGGCTTCTCACCGCTCTGGGCATTTGATACATCAGCCGCTTCATTACTCACCGATTGGTTTCCACTCTTACAAAGCATATGGTCGTTGAGTGTTAATGGTGAAATGGCCATTAATATACCACTTAGATTGATCCCCTATCGCTTTGACTGAAATGTATCAGCTCTAACCCCCAAATCTTACAAGCACTCCACTGCAATGAAGACCAACCATTTTATCAGTGCAGCACTGCTGTAAAATGCCTGCTAAATGGCGACAAGCAGTTTCAGAAGGCTGGAGTCGGTTGGGTTAGAGTGACATCTAGTGGCTGTTCAATGAAATACACGTCATATCCCTAAAAGCCGATTCGGAGCCTCCGTACGGAGGGTGTGAAGAGCCACATTGTTTAACAATAGGGCTCCGTATAGCTCTGCATTGATATGATTGGTTGACGGTAGGTGAGGGCTGTACATCCTGTATAAACACAAACACACTTCCTTGACATAAGCTCTGCGAAGTGCAAGATGTACGAATGCCCAGACTTCTGCAGAGGCCGCATCGCAGGAAATGCTGTACGGCCAATGCAGACGCGGGAACGACATTTTTTTTTTTTATGTGGCTTTTACCCAAATATACTGATCCTGTCAACTTGGCCAGCTCCTCTCCTCCTCCCTTGGAGAAGATATTACTGCATTCCTGTAAGCAAACACATTATATTAGAATGGTCAGAACTGGCATATGCTGAGATTCTAATATGACAAAATAGTGACACTATACATTTTTAAATGACACCGCTTCAGACTGACGATTGTGTCCAGTGAAATAATGCACATGAAGCTAATCTAAAACTAACCGGAGACCTGTTTGCAACAAGCACTGTATTCCAGCACAAGATGGCGTGTGTGAGTGTCCATGCATATTGGAGTACTCACAGAGCAGTGTGGACACACGAATCCACTCATGTTCTCTACAATCCCCAGGATGCGCAAGCCTGTCTTCTTACAGAACGTGATCTCTCTCCTGACGTCCCCTGTCGATACTGCCTGCACAGAATAACAGCATATCTAAGTACAATATAATGTAATTAATACAATGGATCAACCAGGGGGAGTACAAGTGCGCACTTCAGGAGAAGGGTCGATATTTATCAGAACAAAAGGTTTCCTGTCAACATTTAAGACCAACCCCAGCGAAAGCTGCTTTGTTTCTCTCCTAGAGAGGAGGCTGATCACTGATAAAACGTAGAAAGCAGGAGTTGACACAACTTCCAATCTTTCCTTGTGCTGTACCTGCGGTGTAGTGATCAGAATGGCTCCGTCCACTTTGTGCTGCTTCTTCAGGTTTTCCAGGACGGCCAGGTGCTCGTCTGACGTCCCCGGGGGGGTGTCCACCAGGAGCACGTCCAGTTCCCCCCACGCCACGTCAGACACAAACTGGCCAATCAGAGCTGGGACGTGACCATACGGCAGGTGGTGGGGGGGAGAGAGCCAGAGAACGTGAGAGGATATTGATGAGAAACCACAGTCCCACCCAGTAAGCCCCTACACTCATGTTGATCAAGGGGCGGTTTACTTCAAGCGTCTCAAAGGAGGAGTGCTGATCCTGTGATCTAAATTGTTTTATTTACTGTAGAAGCTCCACCTTGGCTTCTAATAGTCCGATGTAGACTGAGCATACCCGTTTTCTTTGGGCCCCTCCAGACAACTGCTTCGTCTGGGTCCTCCAGCAGGAAGCCTATGGACATGAGCGCCAGGCTCTTCTGGGCATCTGTGTAGACGGGCACCCAGCCCGAGTCACACTGGTGCACCTCTGGCTTGCCCACACTCAGCATGCGGGGGATACTGGGACCACACAGGTCCACGTCCAGGATCCCAACCTGATACACAGACAGACAGACATGTAGGTACGTGTGAACATAGTTATGTGGGCTCAATATTCCACACAGGTCCACGTCCAGGATCCCAACCTAATAGACATAGACACAGACAGACATGTAGGTACGTGTGAACATAGTTATGTGGGCTAAATATTCCACACAGGTCCAAAATACCAACCTGAGAAAAAGATACTGTACAGTCTCACACACATACATGGTTGGGCAGATAACTAGGAAATGTGTAATCAGTAACCGATACATTTACATGACAATAAAAGTAATTAGTAACAAAATCCACTTGATTACTCAAAATGAACAGCATAATCTGGTATTGGTATTTTATTAGTATCCCCATTAGCTGTTGTGAAAGCAGCAGCCACTCTTCCAGGGGGTGGGTGGGGGGTAGCCCAAACTGTTCGGACGCTACAGACAGAAGTTGGGTAGACTGGCTGTACCGTCTTCAAACGGGTCCCAAGACGCTTGTGGGGTAGGTAGAGCAAAACAGAACACCATCGTGTCCATGAGTCTCATAATAGTTTGTAGGCTAAACCGTTCAGACGCTATAGACGATTTTATGAAAAGACCGATTTTCGGGATGTCTCATGGTCTGACAAACACCGCTCTAGCTCTGTCACCTTTCACTGCAGATGCAGAAGTGAAACATCGGCGGATGAGGTGGATTGAGACGCAGCCACTGCAAAATATATCTCTAGCTTAAACTGACACCTTTTTAAGGGGATTTTTGTATTATGCAAATTTGATTTCCGCTGGGGGCGCGGACATCGACTCTAGGGGGATAATACAGAACATTAATAAACAAGAACAGAACATACATTTATAACATCGCACATAGCCTACATATCAATACACACACACAAAATATCTAGGTCAAATAGGGGAGAGGTGTTGTGCCGTGAGATGTTGCTTTACATGTTATTTTTTTAACCAGGTCTGCCGTTCATTTGAGCAATATGAGATGGAAGGCTCTATATAATACTGTACGCTTTCTTGAATTTGTTCTGGGTTTGGGGACTGTGAAAAGACCCCCGGTGGCATGTCTGGTGGGGTAAGTGTGTGTTTTAGAGCAGTGTGTAAGTTGACTATGCAAACAATTTGGAATTTTCAACACGTTTTATAGAAAAATTAGAAGCAATGCAGTCACTCTCTCCTCAACTCTTAGCCAAGGGAGACTGGCATGCATAATATTTATATTAGCCCTCTGATTACAATGAAGAGCATGATGGCTTTGTTTAAATGCCAGGTCATTGGTAAAAATAGAAAAGAATAGAGGGCCTAGCAAGCTGCCCTGCGGTACACCACACCCTACATGTTTGACATTAGAGAGGCTTCCATTAAAGAAAACCCTCTGAGTTCTATTAGATAGATAACTCTGAATCAGCGATATGGCAGAGGCTGAAAAGCCATAAAACATAAGTTCTCAACAACAGGTTGTGGTCAATAATATGAAAGGCTGCACTTTAATCTAACAGTACAGCTCCCACAATCTTCTTATCAATTTCTTTCAACCAATCATCAGTCATTTGTGTAAGTGCAGTACATGTTGAGTGCCCTTTTCTATAAGCATGCTGAAAGTCTGTTGTCAATTTGTTTACAGAGAATTAGCATTGTATGTGGTCAAAAAACGTATTCTAACAGTTTGCTAAGAGCTGGCAGCAAGCGGATAGGTCTGCTGTTACCACCAGTAAAAGCCGCTTTATCACTCTTGGGTAGCGGAATGACTTTGGGTTCCCTTCAGGCCTGAGGACAAACACCTTCCTCTAAACACAGATTAAAGACATGATAGGAGTGACCATAGAGTCAGCTAGCATCCTTAGTAGCTTTCCATCTAAGTTGTCAATGCCAGAAGGTTTGTCATTATTGATCAATAAAAAAAAATCTGCCTCTCCCACACTAACTTTACAAAATTCAAACTTACAATGCTTTTATTTTATGCATGAATATGATGGCTCACTGACTGTTAATTGTTGGCATTTCCTGCCTAAGTTCGCCCACTTTGCCAATGAAGTAATCGTTAAAATAATTGGCAACATCAAATGGTTTTGTGATGAATAAGCCATCTGAGTTGAATTTGTCTTTCTGTCCATAATTTCATTTAAAGTATTTTTTTTTCTCTCATCATTCTTCATATAATTGATCTTGGCTTCATAATACTGTTTTCTTTTTGTTGAGTTTCTGCAGTAAGTCAGATGTGCAGCCAGACTTATTAGTCACTCCTTTTCCCCCCCATCTCTCTCAAACATAGTTTTTCAATTCCTCATCAATCGATGGAGCCTTAACAGTTCTAAGAGTCTGTTTCTTAAGAGGTGCATGTTTATCGACAACTGGAAGAAGCAATTTCTGATGGATATAGCCACTATACTATGATCACAGCATCCAATGGATACGGTTACAGCTTTAGAAGAAAGTTCAACAGTATTAGTAAAAATGTGATCAATACATGTGGATGATGTTGTTCCTGTAGTGTTTGTAAACACCCTGGTAGGTTGATTAATAAACTGAACCAGATTACAGGCACTAGTTACAGTGAGAAGCTTCCTCTTGAGCGGACAGCTTGACGAAAACCAGTCAATATTCAGGTCCCCAAGAAAGTAGACCTCTCTGTTTACATCCCATACCACATTAAGCCTTTCACACATATTATTAAGATACTGACGGTTAACACTTGGTGGCCTATAGCAACACCCCAAAATAATAGACTTTAGATGAGGCGGGTAAACCAGCAACTACAGCACTTCAATAACACTTGACATGAAATCTTCTCTAAGCATTACAGGGATATGGCTCTGAATATACAGTACCAGTCAAAAGTATGGACACACATACTCATTCAAGGGTTTTTCTTTATTTTGTACTATTTTCTACATTGTAGAATAATAGTGAAGACATCAAAACCATGAAATAACACATATGGAATCATGTAGTAACCAAAAAAGTATTAAACAAATCAAAATATATTTGATATTCTTCAAAGTAGCCACCCTTTGCCTTGATGACAGCTTTGCACAATCTTGGCATTCTCTCAACCAGCTTTAAGAGGACTGTTTTTTCAACAGTCTTGAAGGAGTTCCCACATATGCTGAGCACTTGTTGGCTGCTTTTCCTTCACTCTGCAGTCCAACTCATCCCAAACAATCTCAATTGGGTTGAGGTCGGGTGATTGTGGAGGCCACGTCATCTGATGGTCAAATAGTCCTTACACAGCCTGGAGGTGTGTTTTTGGTCATTGTCCTGTTGGAAAAACAAATGATAGCCCCGCTAAGCGCAAACCAGATGGGATGGCGTATCACTACAGAATGCTGTGGTAGCCATGCTGGTTAAGGGTGCCTTGAATTCTAAATAAATCACTGACTGTCACCAGCAAAGCACCATCACACCTCCTCCTCCATGCTTCACGGTGGGAACCACACATGCAGAGCTCATCCGTTCACCTACTCTGCGTCTAACAAAGACACGGCGGTTGGAACCAAAAATCTTACATTTTGACTCATTAGACCAAAGGACAGATTTCCACCGGTCTAATGTCCATTGCTTGTCTTTCTTGGCCCAAGCAAGTCTCTTCTTCTTATTGGTGTCCTTCAGTAGTGGTTTCTTTGCAGCAATTCAACCATGAAGGCCTGATTCACGCTTGATGGTTTTTGTGACTGGACTTGAAGAAACGTTCAAAGTTCTTGGAATTTTCCAGATTGACTGACCTTCATGTCTTAAAGTAATGATGGAATGTCATTTCTCTTTGCTTATTTGAGCTGTTCTTGCCATAATATGGACTTGGTCTTTTACCAAATAGGGCTATCTTCTGTATACCACCCCTACCTTGTCACAACAAAACTGATTGGCTCAAACGCATTATGAAGGAAAGAAATTCCACAAATTAACAAGGCACACCTGTTAATTGAAATGCATTCCAGGTCACTGCCCCATGAAGCTGGTTGAGAGAATGCCAAGAGTGTGCAAAGCTGTCATCAAGGCAAAGGGTGGCTACTTTGAAGAATCTCAAATATATTTTGATTTGTTTTAACACTTTCTTGGTTTGATGTCTTCAATATTATTCTACAAAACCCTGGAATGAGTAGGTGTGTCCAAACTTTTGACTCATACTGTGTCTATAACACCTCCCATAAGCATTTCTGTATCTTCTATAGCTGTAATGTCCTTTTATTGCTACTACTGTATCAAAGGAATTATCATTTACATTTACATTTACATTTAAGTCATTTAGCAGACGCTCTTATCCAGAGCGACTTACAAATTGGAAAGTTCATACATATTCATCCTGGTCCCCCCGTGGGGAATGAACCCACAACCCTGGCGTTGCAAGCGCCATGCTCTACCAACTGAGCCACACGGGACTTTAATAATTCAATGTTTTATTTAGGCCTACCCAAATATTAAAAATAAAAACAGGCCTTCAATTTATAAGCATTGCAATTTAGCCTATAATTTTGGGTACTGGTGTCTTGCGGAATAGTTTTAGAACTCGATTTGTGTTTTATAACTGTTCTTATTATATGCCTCCCCTTAAAGAGACCCTAGCTCACAGGGTTCTAAATATAGCCTCTAAATAAATTGTCAACAAAATAGTTGAATAAGCACATGCAGTGGCTTATAGGGAAAACATATCTGGCAATAAGAATAGGCTATAGATTGTCTTGACCATTTGGGACCCCATGGTTAATTCACACAGGTTATAGCCAAGACTTAGTCAATATTTTGTTTTGTCTCATTTATTTATATGGATATAGCCTCTGCGTGATGGGTGTTGTGCAACGCAAATGGCTATAACAAGCCTACATACAAAGTGGAATTTGCAAAAACAGTCAAAATGCTTAATATAAGGCTTACAGTCCATGTTCCCAAATACTGGAAAAAGTGAGATTCATTAGGTTACATGATACCCACAGGATCCCCACACCGCTGTAAAAATAAATAATGCAATTATATGGCAATTAAATAACACACAACAGAATGGCATATTTAGATAGTGAAATAGGCCTAGCCTAAATCATATTTACTTTCTATTTTGCAGCTCTGGCAGTTATTCTAGAAAAGGCTCTTCAAAGTCATTTGCTGGAGGCCCAACCCTATGTAGCATAGCGCCAACTATTGGTGTAACGTCGTTATTGAATGGCGTTCTAAAACAACCTCTAGGCTTTTATTTTGGAAATGAAACCGGAAGATGCAAAGCAACTAACGTCTGGGCTAGAGTTGCTTTATTGACAAGCTAACTTCGTCTAGCAACTTTCAGTTCATGTCCTTTGCAGATGCCACCTTTCTGACAATGTGTACATATAAAAAAATATCTGTAACCGAGGAATAGGAAACAAAGTAATAATTGAACGTGTAAATGTTAATTCATAGTCGTAACATAGGGTTTTGCACGTTTACAGACCTAATTTAACTGTTTCATGTCACGCATGGCTTTTCTTACGATCCAAACGATACATACATTAAACCTTTCGGCAGCTCGATGGCTCCATAAAAATCCATCTCGTTCCATCTTCTCACACTGGGCTTCCTCTCAAAACCAGTTTTGGTAGTGAGTGGAAAGGCCAAGCGGATGCTTCACATTTATACATCCAGTGAAATGTCGGTCTCATTGTTCTGTGACAACTACACACACTATCGGTCAAACGTTTTAGAACACCTCATTCAAGGGTTTTTCTTTATTTTTACTAATCTTCTACATTGTAGAACAATAGTGAAGACATCAAAACTAGGAAATAACACATGGAATCATGTAGAAACCAAAAAGGGTTAAACAAAATCTAAATATATTTTATATTTGAGATTCTTCAAATAGACACCCCCCGCCTTGACAGCTCTGCACACCCCTGGCACATTCCCAACCAGCTTTATGAGGTAGTCAACTGGAATGCATTTCAATTAACAGGTGTGCTTTGTTAAAAGTTCATTTGTGGAATTTCTTTCCTTCTTCGTGCGTTTGAGCCAATCAGTTGTGTTGTGACAAGGTAGGGGTGGTATACAGAAGATAGCCCTATTTGATAAAAGACCAAGTCCATATTATGGCAAGAACTGCTCAAATAAGCAAAGAGAAATGACAGTCCATCATTACTTTAAGACATGAAGGTCAGTCAACATGGAGAATTCAAGAACTTTGAACGTTTCTTCAATTGCTGTAACAAAAACCATCAAGCACTATGATGAAACTGGCTCTCATGAGTACCCCCTCAGGAATGGAAGACCCAGTTACCTCTGCTGCAGAGGACAAGTTCATTAGAGTTACCAGCCGCAGAAATTGCAACCCAAATAAATGCTTCACAGAGTTCAAGTAACAGACACATCTCAACATCAACTGTTCAGAGGAGACTGCGTGAATCAGGCCTTCATGGTCGAATTGCTGCAAAGAAACCACTACTAAAGGACACCAATAAGAAGAGACTTGCTTGGGCCAAAAAACACGAGCAATTGACATTAGACCGGTGGGAATTTGTCCTTTGGTATGTATGGAGTTCAAATTGGAGATTTTTGGTTCCAAACACCATGTCTTTGTGAGTCACAGGGTGGGTGAATGGATGATCTCCACATGTGCATTTCCCACCGTAAAGCATGGGGGAGGTGTTATGGTGTGGGGGTGCTTTGCTGGTGACACTGTCAGTGGTTTATTTAGAATTCAAGGCACACTTAACCAGCTTGGCTAACACAGTATTGTGCAGCAATATGCCATCTCATTTGGGTTTTTTTACTTAGTGGGACTATCATTTATTTTTCAACAGGACAATAACCCAACACACCTCCAGGCTCATAAGGGCTATTTGACCAAGAAAGGAGAGTAATGGAGTACTGCATCAGATGACCTGGCCTCCACAATCACCAAACCTCAACCCAATTGAGATGGTTTGGGATGAGTTGGACCACAGAGTGAAGGAAAAGCAGCCAACAAGTGCTCAGCATATGTGGTCACTCCTTATCCAAGTGAGTCTCAGAAATGGCTAATATATGCATGTCATTTGATGTTAGAAATAAGTTTCATGAAATCAATAACTTGCTACGGCTACATACAATATATATATACAAAAGTATGTGGACACCCCTTCAAAATTTGTGGATTTGTCTATTTCAGCCACACTCGTTGCTGACAGGTGTATAAAAATCGAGCACACAGCCACGCAATCTCCATAAACAACATTTGCAGTAGAATGGCCTTACTGAAGAGCTCAGTGACTTTCAACGTGGCACCGTCATTGGATGCCACCTTCCAACAAGTCAGCAAATTTCTGCCCTGGTAGAGCTGCCCCAGCGGTTGGCCACACAAGCTCACAGAACAGCACCACCGAGTGCTGAAGAACGGAGAAATCATCTGTCCTCAGTTGCAACACTCGCTACCGAGGTCCATACTGCCTCTGGAAGCAACGTCAGCACAAGAACTGTTCGTTGGGAGCTTCATGAAATGAGTTTCCATGGCAGAGCAGCCGCATACAGGCCTAAGATCACCATGCGCAATGCCAAGCGTCGGCTGGAGTGATGTAAAGCTCGCCGCCATTGGACTCTGGAGCAGTGGAAACGCGTTCTCTTGAGTGATGAATCACGCCTCACCATCTGGCAGTCCGCAGACAAATCTGGGTTTGCCGGATGCCAGGAGAACACTACCTGCCCCAATGCATAGTGCCAACTGTAAAGTTTGGTGGAGGAGGAATAATGGTCTGGGGATGTTTTTCATGGTTCGGAGTAGGCCCCTTAATTCCAGTGAAGCGAAATATTAATGCTACAACATTAAATGACATTCTAGACGATTCTGTGCTTCCAATTTTGTGGCAACAGTTTGGGGAAGGTCCTTTCCTGTTTCAGCATGACAATGCCCCAGTGCACAAAGCGAGGTCCATAAAGAAATGGTTTGTCGAGATCAATGTGGAGAAATTTGACTGGCCTGCACAGAGCCCTGACTTCAACCCCATCAAACACTTTTGGGATGAATTGGAACGCCGACTGCGAGCCAGGCCTAATCGCCTAACATCAGTGCCTGACCTCACTAATGCTCTTGTGGCTGAATGGAAGCAAGTCCCCGCCGCAATGTTCCAACATCTAGTGGAAAGCCTTCCCAGAGAAGTGAAGGCTGCTATAGCAGCAAAGGGAGAACCAACGGCATAGTAATGCCCATGATTTTGGAATGAGATGTTCGACGAGCAGGTCATGTACTGTATATTAATATGGGCTATTTTCAGCCCTTTCCTTCTCAGAGATAGACATAATATCAAAAAGAACAAAGCAAGATAAAAATATATATAATTCAGCAGTCCATTAATCAGTTGGTGTGTGTGTGTGTGTCCTTCCAATCTCATTACATTTAGCCAGCAACTGCTTCCTCAGTTTATGCTGCAGACCGATCAGTTCCCTCTCTAACTCTGCCCACCGAACTCACCAGCATCCTTGGGCTGGCTGCATCGTCTTGATACATTATTTTTTAAACATTAGTCATTTAGCAGGTGTTCTTATCCAGAGGGACTTACAGGAGCAATTAGGGTTAAGAGGGTTAACTTTCGGTTACTGGCGCAACGCTCTTAACCGCTAGTCTACAGTACCCGCCCCCTTAATGGCATCACTGCTAAAAAGTAAGATTCACTGTCAAGTTCCAGGAAAAGCTTTTCCAGCCCTCATTCTTGACTATGCAATTATAGGCCAACTATACACCCAGCTACCAAGCAGACTGAGGCCAGTAAAAGAGGAAATTGTCATTTGAATGTTTGACCCACCCTTAAAGCCCGGATCTGCGTTTGCTTTTCACAACAGAAGCCGCCCACTGCTTGTATTGAGAGAGTTATGCTTTTTTTGGAATGAAAACATGGGGGTTTTCTGAGTAATCTTTCAAATTATTAGGACATGTAAACAGCTTATAAATCAGCATTCCAGCGGTGTAATTGATCTGCGCATATGCCAGAACCGGGTAGCGCGAGTGAAGTGATTTCGAAAAAACTGCAAGTATGCATCTTAGTTTTCACACATTTTGATTGACGATTTTCTGCATTTATCAAAGTCCCATCAGTAGTCTGATTTCAGATGTGTCCATGTAAACACGATAATTAGGGAAATCGTTCTTCTTGCAAAGCATGTAAACATTTTAAACAAACTATTATATTAACCTGACTATCCACAATAACTGCATTATTGTGTGTATGTAACAGTACTCATTGTAGATGTGGGATGATTTTGAAAGTCCTGAGACATGGATTGTGTATGTGTGCCATTCAGAGGGTGAATGGGCAAGACAAAAATTGTAAGTGCCTTTGAACAGGGTATGGTAGTAGGTGCAAGGCGCACCCGTTTGAGTGTCAAGAACTGCAACGTTGCAGTGTTTTTCATGCTCAACAGTTTCCCATGTGTATCAAGAATGGTCCACCACCCAAAAGAATCCAGCCAACTTGACAACTGTGAGAAGCTTTGGAGCCAACATGGGCCAGCAACCCTGTGGAACGCTTTCGACACCTTGTAGAATCCATGTCCCGACAAATTGAGGCTGTTCTGAAGGCAAAAGGAGGTGCAACTCAATATTAGGAAGATGTTCCTAATGTTTTGTACACTCAGTTTAAATACCTCATGAGCTTAGTTCAACGGTTATACACTAGTTGGTGGTTGAAGATATCCCTCTGGTGGTGTGGGGGCTGTGCCTTGGCAAAGTGAGTGGGGTTATATCCTGCCTGTTTGGATCGGATGGGGCCACAGTGTCTCCTGACCCCACCTGTCTCAGCCTCCAGTATTTATGCTGCAGTAGTTTATGTGTCGGGGGGCTAGGGTCAGTCTGTTATATCTGGAGTATTTCAACAGTGTCCTGTGTGAAATTAAGTATGCTCTCTCTAATTCTCTCTTTCTTTCTCTCTCAGGACTACCTGGCATGATGACTCCTTGCTGTTCCCAGTCCACCTGGCCGTGCTGCTGCTCCAGTTTCAACTGTTCTGCCTGCGGCTATGGAACCCTGACCTGTTCACCGGATGTGCTACCTGTCCCAGACCTGCTGTTTTCAACTCTCTAGAGACTGCAGGAGCGGTAGAGATACTCTTAATGATCGGCTATGAAAAGCCAACTGACATTTACTCCTGAGGTGCTGACCTGTTGCACCCTCGACAACTACTGTGATTATTATTATTTGACCATGCTGGTCATTTATGAACATTTGAACATCTTGGCCATGTTCTGTTATAATCTCCACCCGGCACAGCCAGAAGAGGACTGGCCACCCCTCATAGCCTGGTTCCTCTCTAGGTTTCTTCCTAGGTTTTGGCCTTTCTAGGGAGTTTTTCCTAGCCACCGTGCTTCTACACCTGCATTGCTTGCTGTTTGGGGTTTTAGGCTGGGTTTCTGTACAGCACTTTGAGATATCAGCTGATGTAAGAAGGGCTATATAAATACATTTCATTTGGCTATCAGAATTGAAAGTGAGCTTGTTTTACTACAATGTTTAAACAACGTAAATGTAAACAAACACTGTATAGTGTCAAAACATGGTTAAAACTATAATTTTGATATCGTGGATGGTCAGTCCTTGCATCCATAGCTCTGTCTATGAATTTGAGAGCGGTTACATTTCTTCATCCCCATCCCTTAGCATTTCAGCAAAACGGGGGTGGGGAGAATGCTTTATTATTGTTTAAATTAAGGATTCTAGCTATTATCCATTTTTATGATATAGCCAATTTTGACTTTGTGGCTGTGGTAACTAGTGACAATCCTCTAGCTGCTACTACTGCCGGCAGACTCAGCAGACAGACAGCAGACCCAGCCAACACGACCCAGCAGACCCAGACAAAGTCACAAATAAAATGGCAAACGTTCTCCTGTTCAGAGCCGTGTTGACATTGTTGTCTTTATAATAAAATTAGCCTGCTAGCTACTTGCTATCTAACGTTAGCTGATAACATTTGTGTGATGTCCCGTGTGGCTCAGTTGGTAGAGCATGGCGCTTGCAACGCCAGGGTTGTGGGTTCATTCCCCACGGGGGGACCAGGATGAATATGTATGAACTTTCCAATTTGTAAGTCGCTCTGGATAAGAGCGTCTGCTAAATGACTTAAAATGTAAAATGTAAATGATGGACAATGTAGCTATAAGCAAACCTCTGCTAGCTAGCTTGCTCTTGTATTCAGACTGTTTTGTACTTACTATTAAAGGAGTCTACTCTAGCTAGCTACAAGGCATAAACCTCACGAGATGCCCTAATGCTTTGTTTCAACTAATGTTAGCTAGCCAGCTAAATCTAGATGTACAGATTGTTGACATGACAGTATGTATGGTTTGTTGTACCCCATTCATTGGTACAAATTGCTTTAGCGCCTATTGACAATAGGATCTTCTGACCGGGGGAGTTTTGTTAATAGCCCTGATGCTTGCTCTAAATATTAAAACACACATCGCTTGCAGTTCAGTTTTGGAAACAAAAGGAACGTATCTTTCATATCAGCGATAAATAATAATAGAAAAGGTTAAACTACTACACACCTTTAAAGGGTTAGGGTTCCCACATGGCCATATTACTGTGCTTCTTTACAGAAAACAGATGGAAGACTACCTGTGCTAATTAGCTATCTGCGTCTCCGAACACCTGTGTGTAAACAGAAGATGGACGCCACAAACGTGTTATCACTGAAAAATCCTGTTGGCTGCAACTGTGTTAAAACCGGTCAGTCTGTACCTTAAGTGTGTATTTTGCGTTTGTGCAATTATTTTGATGTAATATGAAAGTAGAGGGATTTATGTTCCTAGAACCGTACCGCATTGAGAATCGATTCACGTTTAGATGAAGTATTTGGAGTGTTTTGGAACATGTAAGCTCCTTGGACTATAAGGAGTAATGTTAGGCTCCTTTAGTCCATTATTGGGTAGGTTTGTTGATGATAATGCTAGCTGGCTAGGTGGTTGCCAGGTAATGTTAGATAGCAAGTAGCTAGCAGGCTAACTTGATTATAAAGGCAACAATGTCAACACTGACCTGAACAGTTGGCCATTTATTTGTGACTTTGTCACTTGTCAGTGTGTGTTGGCTGTGTCTGCTATGTTTGAGTTTGGCAGCAGTAGTAGCAGCTAGAGACCTTCCACTTCCTCTCACTCCACTGGCTTCCAGAGCGAGGCACAACAAACGTTGTTCGAGTGGGTGGGATTTAGCGCAAAGACACATCTTTCCCCAGCACAGCGGCTATGGCTGGGCCAAATCCCCATGTTTTCGTTCAAACAATTTCTTCTCTCTCAAAACACAAGCGTCTTCCGTTGTGAAAAGCAACTGCGGATCTGGGCTTTAGCATAACAGAATGGAGCTGTGTTGATCCATCAAAAATGTCCATTTGATACAAAGACCCTGATGACATGTGTGATGATACACACACACACACACACACACACACACACACACACACACACACACACACACACAGAGAGAGAGAGAGAGATATGAATGTTTTGTCTCCCACCTTCTTGCCTGCGTGTCTTAGGGCCAGGGCTAGCTCTGTGGTGAGGGTGCTCTTGCCCACCCCTCCTTTTCCAGACAGGATCAACACCACATGTTGGACCTGGGCCAAGTTCCCACCTTCTGTGGAGAAACAAGTTAGTAAGTTAGTGAAATATATGGACATGAATGCATGAACAAATACACAGAGAGGGTGTGTTCAAGTCCTATTACTGTGAAAGCAGGTTATCACTCCATTTAGATATGGACATTTATGACATTTACTAATTAACGTTATATCCATTAAATCTCTAATTACTGTGTGTTCACTGACACTGAAAGATTCTAAGGACCAAGTCACGTTTTATCACTTGTTTCACACTGTTTAACTAGTCAACTGAAAGTATTGCTTTGCCAGATAACGAATTGCACCATTAGCCTAACTTAGCAAAAATTCGACTTGAATGTAACTAGCTAGCTAACAGTAGCTACTGAACTTCAAGTCGAGTTTTGGCTAAGCACTGCCACCAGCCTTGCACATGACAGCTTCTCGAGCACATTAACCCACTTCCTATGAAGTCAAAAAGACAAAATTATAATTAAGTAATATGTATAAATATTACGGTATCTAGCTAGCTATCGAACAGATTAGAGCTAGTTGTTAGCTAATTATCTAGACAGAAGCTAACGTTAGCAATGTGAAAACAACGTGACAGTTTCTCGTTCTGACAAAGGACAAGCTCATAATAGAAATATGCCTTATTTACAAAGAAGGAAGCTATTTACACATGCATATAAACTGGCAGCGTAATATTGTTTTCATACCATTGTTTTGTTCCATATTTGCTTTATATATCACTTTTTTGTTGTTGGAGTGTTCCGTATACTTCCGCACTTCGTCACAAGAGCACCAAATATCCAATAGAACGAATGGGATTGCGTGTTGCTCTCGCCTCCAAAAATAAACAACCAATCAGTTGCCTTTGCGTCTAATCTGTTATATGCGCAAGCGTACCGCAAGCGATGCGTTTTAAAGTTCAGGGCTCTTAAACAAAACCCCTGGATCGAAGATACCTTTTCGTGAATAGATGCTAGAGTTAGCTAGCGTCTATGAATAGGCTAGTCCTTGATCATGACTCTCAGTTCCATTACATTATGCAGTGCATTCGGAAAGTATTCAGACCCCTTCCCTTGTTCCACATTTTGTTACGTTACAGCCTTATTCTAAAATTGACTAAATAAAACATGTTCCTTATCAATCTACACACAATACCCCATAATGACAAAGCAAAAAAACAGTTTATTAGATTTTTTTGCTAATAAAAAAATAAAAAAACAGATACCTTATTTACATAAGTATTCAGACTCTTTGCTATGATACTCGAAATTGAGTTCAGGTAGTTCCTGTTTCCATTGATTATGCTTGAAACGTTTTTACAACTTGATTAGAGTCCACCTGTGGTAAATTCAATTGATTGGACATGATTTGGAAAGGCACACACCTGTCTATATAAGGTCCCACAGTTGACAGTACATGTCACAGCAAAAACTAAGCCATGAGGTCGAAGGAATTGTCCGTAGTGCGCCGAGACAGGATTGTATCGAGGCACAAATCTGGGGAAGGGTACTGAATTATGTCTGCAGCAATGAAGGCGCCCAAGAACACAGTGGCCTCCATCATTCTTCAATGGAGGAAGTTTGGAACCACCAAGACTCTTCCTAGTGCTGGCCGCCTGGCCAAACTGAGCAGGGCCCTAGTCAGGGAGGTGACCAAGAACCCGATGGTCACTCTGACAGAGTTCCAGAGTTCTTCTGTGGACATTGGAGAACCTTCCAGAAGGACAACGATTTCTGCAGCACTCCACCAATCAGGCTTTAATTATAGAGTGGCCAGACGGAAGCCACTCCTCACTAAAATGCACATGACAGCCCGCTTGGTGTTTGCCAAAAGGCACCTAAAGGACTCTGACCATGAGAAAAAAGATTCTCTGGTCTGATGAAACCAAGATTGAACTCTATGGCCTGAATGCCAAGCGTCAACTCTGGAGAAATCTTGGCACCATCCCTACAGTGAAGCATGGTGGTGGCAGCATCATGAAGTGGGGATGTTTTTCAGCGGCAGGGACTGGGAGACTAGTCGAGGGAAAGATAAACGGAGCAAAGTACAGAGATCCTTGATGAAAACCTGCTTCAGAGCACTCAGGACCTCAGACTGGGGAAAATGTTTACTTTCCAACAGGACAACGATCCTAAGCACACAGCCAAGACAAGTCTCTGAATGTTCTTGAGTGGCCCGGACTTGAACCCGATCGAACATCGCTGGAGAGACCTTAAAATAGCTGTGCAGCGACGCTCCCCATCCAACCTGACAGAGCTTGAAAGGGTCTGCAGAGAAGAATAGGAAGAATTGCCCAAATACAGGTTTGCGAAGCTATAACATCACACCCAGACTTGAGGCTGTCATCACTGCCAAAGGTGCTTCAACAAAGTCCTGAGTAAAGGGTCTGAATACATATGTAAATGTGATTTTTCCGGGGTATTGTGTGTAGATTGATGAGGGGAAAAATGTAATACATTTTAGAATGAGGCTGTAATGTAACAAAATGTTGAAAAAGTCTAGGTCTGAATACTTTCCGAATGCACTATACAGTTGAAGTCGGAAGTTTACATACACCTTAGTCAAATACATTTCAACTCAGTTTTTCACACTTCCTGACATTTAATCCTAGTATCAATTTCCTGTCTTAGGTCAGTAAGGATCACCACTTTATTTTAAGAATGTGAAATGTCAGAATAATAGTAGAGAGAATGATTTATATCAGCTTTTATTTCTTTCATCACATTCCCAGTGGATCAGAAGTTTACATACACTCAATTAGTATTTGGTAGCATTGCCTTTAAATTGTTTAACTTGGGTCAAACGTTTTGGGTAGCTTTCCACAAGCTTCCCACAATAAGTTGGGTGAATTTTGGCCCATTCCTCCTGACAGAGGTGGTGTAACTGGGTCAGGTTTGTAGGCCTCCTTACTCGCAGACACTTTTTCAGTTCTGCCCACAAATTTTCTATGGGATTGAGGTTAGGGCTTTGTGATGGCCACTCCAATACCTTGACTTTGTTGTCCTTAAGTCATTTTGCCACAGCTTTGGAAGTATGCTTGGGGTCATTGTCCATTTGGAAGACCCATTTGCGACCAAGCTTCAACTTCCTGACTGATGTCTTGAGATGTAGCTTCAATATATCCACAATCTTCCTACCTCATGATGCCATCTATTCTTGAAGTGCACCAGTCCCTCCTGCAGCAAAGCACCCCACAACATGATGCTGCCACCCCGGTGCTTCACGGTTGGGATGGTGTTCTTCGGCTTGCAAGCCTCCCCCTTTTCCTCCGAACATAACGATGGTCATTATGGCAAAACAGTTCTATTTGTGTTTCATCAGACCAGGGGACAAAAAGTACGATATTTGTCCCCATGTGCAGTTGCAAACCTTAGTCTGGCTTTTTTATGGTGGTTTTGGAGCAGTGGCTTCTTCCTTGGTGAGCTGTCTTTCAGGTTATGTCGATATAGGACTCATTTTACTGTGGATATAGATACTTTTGTATCTGTTTCCTCCAGCATCTTCACAGGGTCCTTTGCTGTTGTTCTGGGATTGATTTGCACTTTTCACACCAAAGTACGTTCATCTCTAGGAGACAGAACGCGTCTCCTTCCTGAGCAATATGACGGCTGTGTGGTCCCGTGGTGTTTATACTTGCGTACTATTGTTTGTACAGATGAACGTGGTACCTTCAGGCGTTTGGAAATTGCTCCCAATGATGAACCAGACTTGGGAAGGTCTACAAATTTTTTCTGAGGTCTTGGCTGATTTCTTTTGATTTTCCCATGATCTCAAGAAAAGAGGCACTGATTTTGAAGGTAGGCCTTGAAATACATCCACAGGTACACCTCCAATTGACTCAAATTATGTCGATTAGCCTATCAGAAGCTTCTATAGCCATGACATAATTTTCTGGAATTTTCCAAGCTGTTTAAAGGCACTGTCAACTTAGTGTATGTAAACTTCTGACCCACTGGAATTGTGATACAGTGAATTATAAGTGAAATAATCTGTCTGTTAACAATTGTTGGAAAAATGACTTGTCATGCACAAAGTATCCGAACACCTGTGTGTAAGCGTAACAGAGGAAATTTTTCAGGTTTTTGCCGTTGGGTCACAGGGTGTATGCGCATAGCATGGAAACTACTTGATGCTGTTAAGGAAGCTTTGAGGCCACATACTACAAGTGCGGTCATGCAGCCTTGGCCTCTATTGAATTTCGCGATTATGATTTCTGTACCTACCCTAGAACCCTTTCCCCCACTCGCATGTGAATTTTAATGACTGCAGACGTTGCATTTGCTTTAAAACAAATGTTTAAATGTTGCTTATGCTTTGGCCCTTGACGTTCAAGAATGCAACCTTTCTCATTTTGGCTATAAAGGTAATTAATTTCCCTTGCATATTTCCTGATGTTCATTAAGGTAAACTTAAAAATATATATTTTTGTAATAGTATGAAATTTTGACAATATTATCAAATAAATATTTACTGTCTGTTTCCGAATTCTCATGCTTTATCTAACCAGGGTAATGAGAACATGCATAAATAAGTTAATACTGCCACAAATGACACCTACATAAAGCCACAATACAATCTCTACCAGAATGTTATATCTACCCTATTTAGATAGGCAAGTTAGCATAGACTCCTCCCTTTTAGCACACTTATCCAATCAGTGCTCGGTGTGGGCGTGTAAGGGTATTGTTGATGTCTGACATGCAGGGAACTAGGTCATAGAGCAAGTTGCACCTGTCACACTCAGGAGTCTGGTATAGAAGACCTAACATGCAAGATAGTTCATAAGAAGACAACTATAAGGTAGGAACCTTTTCCTGGTTTAATGAAAGTAGGGGGGCAGGTAGCCTAGCGGT
The DNA here is from genome assembly GCF_045679555.1 of Salvelinus alpinus. NCBI lineage: Eukaryota > Metazoa > Chordata > Actinopteri > Salmoniformes > Salmonidae > Salvelinus > Salvelinus alpinus. The sequence continues at coordinate 25,337,238 of NC_092088.1, forward strand.
TAAGAGCGTTGGACAAGGCACTTAACTATAATTGCTCCTGTAAATTGCTCTGGATAAGTCCGTCTGCTAAATTACTGAAATTTAAATGGCTATTGTGTTATATATTTGACAGTCCTTAGATATCAGTTAAGTATAGCCAGCCTATGGCTTTTATGTGAATCAAACATGTCAACTTTAACAGTGTACAATGACAAATTACACTTTTGGTTCAACTAACTGTATTACTATGTAATGAATATATAGGAAATCATTAGGGACTTATGGGTTGGAAAACCAATATTTACTTAAATTCAGGGGGAAACTACTTACATATAAATGTTTACTAAATAACCCATTGCATCTTGGACATAAGGAAGTAAGCAAAGAGCAATTCAAACTTGGCTCTGAATAAAAATGTATTTAGAAAATGAACAAACTATGTGTTTGGTGCTCATGCATGAAAAGAAATGGGTTGAACTTGTATCCAGATAACATACATTCGATTTTGATTGACGTGGAGCCATGGATGCAGCCTGCGTTACTCAGATGACGGTGATAGAATATATAGGCTAAGCACTGTTAAAGTGAGGCGCGTCAGACTCCCTTATCTAAACCATTGGCAATGATCTGGTGCACCTGTTTGGACAGCAGTCTACCCAGCTGCTACCTGCTTTCTGTGGAAACATTAGGCCTAAGCAAGGCGTGCCATCAGTTGCAGATTCCATGTCAGCTCAACTCCTCTGAGCATACATTATTTGACCCCAAATCAAATCCTTATCATCGGGACATAAGTGGGCCTCCACCCCCAAACCCCCATCCCTTTCCCCCAACCCCACCCAGGGGCTTAATCATTTATGATCACATCACTCAATGCAGTCAGTGGGTCAAAAAACATTATCACTGTTGACCTCGTGAACCGGCTCACAGACTGCAGACTCGCTGCCAAAGTGGCACACTAGAAGGCATGTTGGATTTAAAGGTCAAACTTACATGTGGAAACAGTCCACATGGAGCAACAGTACTTCAACCTCAGACAAGGGAGAATATAGGTTAGCAACTCCAGAGTTCAGTTTGTGTGTTTTTCTGTGGAGCCTATATGTTTCAAGCAGGCTAGGGGTCAGTTATATTTAAATTCAGGAAGCTAACTGAAATTCCATTTCAATTCAGATAAATTCCAATTTCAGACATTTTAAACTTCCCATCGTTAAATCAACGTTGACTTCTCTGTAAAAACGGACTTTTGCACAAATCAGCTATTTTGACCACTTCCCCAAAAAGTTAAACAAAAACTTAGAGCACATGACATCTTTACCTATTTTTCTGCTATTCAAATCTGGAATCAGATTATAAAAATATAATACCAATCCAGAGATACAGCTATTTAAGTAACCATATCAACTACTTTTTCTCACAACTTTTAGATAAAACTGAAATTTTTACCACTTTCCCAACAAGGTAGACAAATATCTTCTATCAAGCAAGAGATACAGCTGTTTTAGTAACCACATCAGGCCCCCCCCCCGAAACATGACCTGCGAAACCACGCTTCTTTAACACCAACTCGCTTAATCCGGAAGCCAGCCGCACCAATGTGTCGGGGGAAACACCATTCAACTGATGACCATTGTCAGCTTGCAGGCGCCCGGCCCGCCACAAGGAGTCGCTAGAGTGCGATGAGACAAGTAAAGCCCCCCCCCCCCCCCGGCCAAACCCTCCCCTAACCCGGACGACGCTGGGCCAATTGTGCGCCGCCCTATGGGACTCCCGGTCACGGCCGGTAATGACACAGCCTGGATCGAACCCAAGTTATAGTGACGCTGCAACACTGCGATGCAGTGCCTTAGACTGCTGCGCCACTCGGGAGGCCATTATTTCTTCCTTTTTAAAGAACAAAACAATAACAATAACAAATGCGTCTGGGGCGACCAGTAGCGCTGTTTCGCCTGTCACGATTTCAACTGGGGAAGCACATAAGACTGATTATAATCTGGGTAGTTTGGGTCATGGATGCTGAATGGCTTAAACAGTATTAAACAATATATATAAGTATGATACAAAAAAACTCTTACTATTGTTGGTAACCAGTTAATAATAGCAGTAACACACCTCGGGGGTTTGTGGTATACTCTGCTTCGCGTCGCGCATAAGAACAGCCCTTAGCCGTGGTATATTTAAGCAATAAGGCCCAAGGGTTGTGGTATATGGCCAATATACCACGGCTAAGTGCTGTTCTTAGGCAGGATGCAAAGCAGAATTATTATTAAGCAATAAGGGATGGGGGGGTGTGGTATATGGCCAATATACCACAGCTAAGGGCTGTTCTTAGGCAGGACACGAAACTGAGTTATAATTAAGCAATAAGGCACGAGGAGGTGTGGTATATGGCAATTATACCAAGGCTAAGTGCTGTTCTTACGCACGACGCAACGTGGAGTGCCTGGATACAGCCCCTAGTCATGGTATATTTGTAAGGATCGACGCTGGTAGACGAGAAACAAGTACAGGGAGTGAACATTTTAATTAGCAACGGACATGGAACAGGACAGGACTGCGTCTGGACATGAACACATAACGACATTAATGCTGACACATGGAACAAACTGAGGAGCAGACAGAAAAAGAGAAGGCAATCAACAAAGTGAAAGAGTCCAGGTGAGTCCAGTGATCGCTGATGCGCATAATGATGGTGACAGGTGTGCGTAATGAAGGGCAGCCTGGCGCCCTCGAGCACCAGAAAGGGAGAGCGGAAGCAGACGTGACAATATTGGCCATATACCACAAACCCCTGAGGTGCCTTATTGTTATTATAAACTGGTTACCAACGTAATTATAATATTTTGGGGGTCATATCCGTGGTATGGTATGGTTTGACATACCACGGCTTTCAGCCAATCAGCATTCAGGGTTTGAACCACGCGGTTTATAATGACCATTAGCCTACCATTTAGCCAACCTATCTACAACAGTAATTATTACTGCTGCAGTGTACTGCTACAACTACTAGGCCTACTACTACCACTGTCAATACTAGCCTACTTCTACTACTGGCCTACAGTCACTATTGCAACAGTTACTATTTCCACCACTACTGCAGCAGTGCTGTAAAGTACTTTAGTAAAAAACTTTAAAGTACTACTTTGCGGTATCTGTACTTTACTTTACTATTTATAGTTTGACTACTATAGACTACTTTTACTTCACTACATTCCTAAAGAAAATAATGTACTTTTTACTCCATACAATTTCCCTGACACGCTAAATAATTAATTACATTTTGAATGCTTAGAAGGACAGGAAAATGGTCCAATTCATGCACTTATCAAGAGAACATCCCTGGTCATCCCTACTGCCTCTGATCTGGCGGACTCACTAAACACACGTGATTCATTGGTAAATGATGTCGGAGTGTTGTAGTGTGCCCCTGGCTATCCGTAAAAAAAAAAGATGGTGCTGTCTGGTTTGCTTAGTATAAGGAATTAGAAATTATTTATACTTTTAGTTTTGATACATAAGTATATTTAAAACCAAATAATTTTTGAATTTTACTCAAGTAGTATTTTACTGGGTGACTTTCACCTTGAGTCATTTTCTATCAGGGTAGGTTTATTTTACTAAAGTGGTATAGTAAAATAAGTGGTGTGTGTATATATACAGTGGGGAGAACAAGTATTTGATACACTGCCGATTTTGCAGGTTTTCCTACTTACAAAGCATGTAGAGGTCTGTAATTTTTATCATAGGTACACTTATACATAGGTCTTTTATACAGGTAACGAGTTCAAACAGGTGCAGTTAATACAGGTAATGAGTGGAGAACAGGAGGGCTTCTTAAAGAAAAACTAACAGGTCTGTGAGAGACGGAATTCTTACTGGTTGGCAGGTGATCAAATACTTATGTCATGCAATAAAATGCAAATTAATTACTTAAAAATCATACAATGTGATTTTCTGGATTTTTGTTTTAGATTCCGTCTCTCACAGTTGAAGTGTACCTATGATAAAAATTACAGACCTCTACATGCTTTGTAAGTAGGAAAACCTGCAAAATCGGCAGTGTATCCAATACTTGTTCTCCCCACTGTATATATATATATATATATATAGGGTACTTTTTCCACCTCTGTACTGCAGTCACTACTTCTGCTGTTACTTCCCACCACACTAGACTCCAACAACTTCTACTAAAAATACTTTTGGACAGCTGAAGCAAATCCCACAATTTTTCTTGAAAAATTACCCTTTCTAGTTTCAGTTTAATTCCTGAATCGACTGAATTGAAATGGCATTGACCCCAAACCTTTGTTTCAGTGCTGTCTCAAGGACTAGTTTTGGGCTCCCGTGTGGCGCAGCGGTCTAAGGCACTGCATCTCAGTGCAAGAGGCGTCACAATAGTACCTGGTTCGATTCAAAGCTGTATCACATCTGGCCGTGATTGGGAGTCCCATAGGGCGGCGCACAATTGGTCCAGCGTCGTCTGGGTTTGGCCGGAGTAGGCCGTCATTGTAAATTAGAATCTGTTCTTAAACTGACTTGCTTAGTTAAATAAAAATAGTTGGCATCTTGTATTGCCCGTAGGGGTGAAAGAGGATACAATCGACCTAGTTTGCCTGTTTGTATAATGTTTGAAGTGAGATATTTGAAATGAACACTTGCTCAGTGCTGTCTCCCTTTCAGTATTTGAAAAACAATCTTGTGTCATTTCTTATGCCAAATGACATCCCTATCTGGATCATGTGACCCAAATAATCCAATAAAATCAATGTTGTTTCCAAATATAATATATGCTACGTCACTGCCATTGATATTTCAACTTCACCACTACATGTGACTGAGTATTTTAACTGATCATATCGTTCCCACCAGCAGGGCATATAAATGATTCAAGTTCAAGTAGCTTTGTCAAGTTGAACGTGTGTAGTGTGATCTTCGAAACATATTTAGCCTAGTTTCAAGTAGGGCAATGGGATGCACATGTCTGCCAACATAAGTTCACCATGCTGAAATTGTGGGATATAGGTTATAAAATTATATTACTAGTGTTTTATGACAATCCTTTGTATTGTATATTATGTATGTTAAATGAAATATATTTGTGATTTTTCCTTCCTGTCTCTTTAGAGCGGCCATGCTACGGAGAAGCAGGAACAGCCAAGCTCCGCGCTACGTGTGGAGCGACATCCGACGAGACATTGACACCGTGGTACTGGTGAATGACAGAGAGGAGTGGGGCGACGAACACACACAGGTGAGAACCTGGGAGAAGGGGAATGGATGGAAATGGGGGAGAGAGAGTAGGTTATATTTACCATTGTAAACTTATATTTATGTTTATTTATTTTCCCATTGGTACTTTAACTATTTGCACATCATTACAACACTGTATATAGACATAATATGACATTTGAAATGTCTTTATTCTTTTGGAAATTTTGTAAGTGTAATGTTTACTGTTCATTTTTTATTGTTTATTTCACTTTTGTTTATTATCTATTTCACTTGCTTTGGCAATGTAAACATATGTTTCCCATGCCAATAAAGCCCTTATATTGAATTGAGAAGGAGTGGGGGAATGAGAGGGAGTGGGGTAGTGAGAAAGATGGAGTGGGGTAGTGAGAAAGATGGAGTGGGGGAGTAAGAGAGATGGAGTGATAGAGATGGAATGAGAGAAAGAGACAGAGGGAGGAGTGGGGGATGGAGAAAGGAGGAGTGCAGTGGTGAGATGTAAAAGGAGGGAGGAGTGGCGCGAGGACTACAGATGGTTCGAAAAAATAAAGAATAGAAAGGGTGGAGTGATGAAAGGTAAGAGTGTGGAAGTGTGTGTGTGTTTGGGGCAGACCCAGAGAGGAGTTAGGGTAGAGAGGGGGTGATAAGAGTTGAAAGAGCAATGGGAGAATGCTGAGACTGAGAGAGAACACGAGGCCGCGGCATGATCGAAAATATGACCTCGTTAGAGCCAGTAGTTTTCCATGATGGATTCAACTGTCTCAAAATGGCTGTGTCTACTGAATGGGGACTCCTAAGGCATGGATGGTCTGTATTTTTGGCACAGGTCTATTTTTAAATGTTGGCATACCCTGCTTGCGCTCCAATGGGAATGCAAGGGCCTCTCTTTAGGGAAAGGGTCAACCTATAGAAGCTTTAAAGAACCTGAACGAGCTCGGTGCTTAAGTTGAGGTAACCGACTGAGGAAAGGTTGCAGTGCACGGTATTTCCAGACGTTTCTCAAACAGGACCTACTAAGCTAGTTTTTGGTTTTGTCTTAATTTAAGCCAAGCTAGTCGGTTTTTGTTTTTTGTATTCTTTTTTTTCTTTCTGAAAGCGATCCGATTGCGAATTCCTCAGATTCTCACAAATTAGTCTTCTCAAATGTGGTTCAGTCTACCTGTTCTCTCAGTTAAAACTAGGGACATTCTCAAATGTCCAACTCAGTAGCCTTAACCATCTCTGTCTATCCCATGTGCGTCAATCAGATCAGTGACTCGGACTCAGAAGTGGATTACCTGGCCGTCACCCCGGAGGTGACAGACATTGTGTCCGACACGGTGCCTGTGACAGGGGAGTCCTACTGTCACTGTGACGCCCAGGAGGAAACAAGCCCTGGGGCTCTGCGGCAGGGTTTCCAGCCCCTCAACGACTGCCTGTGTGGAGAGGAGGACCAGGGTGTGTAGTGGGAAGGATAGGAACTATGGATCTGTGTTTGTCTCTCACTTAGTCTGGTCTGTGTTTACTGTATAGGTGAATGAATAATTGTATGTTCTTTGTACTGTCAAGCAATGCATTTGTATGTCCACGTTTTGAATGGATGTGGAGCTATTATGTATAGGAGCATGCACAGTATAGCTTAAACAGTGTACCTGGAAAATGTAGCAGGTGTTATCAATGGATGGGTCATGAATTAGTGTGGATAACCATCATATTGTCTCTCTGCAGGTTTTGACTGGGTGTGGGATGAGGGCGTTAAGTCCAATGCAGCAATCCTGAGCTGTGACAACCGCAAGGTGAGCTTCCACTCTGAGTACAGCTGTGGCACAGCCGCCATCCGTGGCACCAAGGAGCTGACAGATGGACAGCACTTCTGGGAGATCAAGATGACGTCACCCGTCTATGGCACAGACATGGTACGTACGCAAAAAACATCCAGGTCAGGAATTACCCTAAGTGGGTTAACCTTTAACCCTTACATGTTTACAGATACTGTAGGCCCATAGTGTAGCTACAGTATAGACAGGGGTCGAATTGTTAAAAGTTAACAAGTGTCGTGGAAATTCAACGAAAGTCTGTAGGAATGTTGAACATGTAGAGACTTGTCAACTAAACTTAAGGCTACACGTTATTGTACTCCCGATGGCGTTTTCATTGATATCCCAAATGATGAAGTTCTAAACCGAAAATTCAACCACCCCCCGAGACTGAGTCGGAAACTGGCTCTGTTTCCCAGTCTATCCTGTCTCACATGAGACTTTATTATGGACAGAGTACTCCATCTACAGTGGACTGATAGACAGTGCCAGCCCAGTTATAATACATGTTGATACCAGAAAGTTTCTCTCTTCCCTTCTGAATTGGCCGATGTGTTTTATAAATTTGGCGCATTACATGTTAATCTTAAAATAATAGGCATTTAATAAGTGTGAAGCAGAAAGTGCATATCTGACAAAAATGTGTAATAAATATATAGAGTAAAACAATGCCTTCCAATATGGAGAAAGTTATCATGTTTGTTTTTAAACCTTACAATAGGGGTAAAAGCAGAACATTGTTTGAGAGTGATCCGTGTGTATTAGCAGTAGTGAATGAGGGCTGTCAGTGGGGCTTTCCCATGGTACTGTTACTTGCCCTCACTGTTGTACCCAGGGAGGAGGAAGCTAGGGGGTCCTGGGGCATGACCCCCGTGGGAGATTTGTTTTGTAAAAGCAGCTGTTAGTTGGTCAATTCTGAGCATTCCTGGGAGGCTTAGGCCTATGACCGGGGTGGAATTAAAATAAAATCACAGGTTATTGGCGGATGCGATGGATTGCGACGCAGCCCATAAAAAAAAAAAACATATCTCCAGTTTAAACTGACGTATTTTGATGGGATTTTTTTAAATTAAGCCAACTACATTTCTGCAGGGGCACGGACATCGACTCTAGGGGGTTAAAACAGTTGCAGAGTTTAATGGCGGTGATAGGAGCAAACTGAGGATGGATCAACAACATTGTAGATATTCCACAATACTAACCTAATTGACAGAGTAAAAAGAAGGAAGCCTGTACAGAACTTTGTCTTGAATACAAAGTGTTATGTTTGGGGCAAATCCAACACAACACATCACTGAGCACCAAATCAAATCAAATCAATTTATATAGCCCTTCTTACATCAGCTGATATCTCAAAGTGCTGTACAGAAACCCAGCCTAAAACCCCAAACAGCAAGCAATGCAGGTGTAGAAGCACCACTCTTCATATTTTCAAGCGTGGTGGTGGTTGCATCATGTTATGGTTCTGCTTGTCATCGGCAAGGACTAGGGAGTTTTTTTTTTATGAAAAGAAATGGAATAGAGCTAAGCACAGGCAAAATCCTAGAGGAAAACTTGGTTCAGTCTGCTTTCCAATAGACACTGGGAGGCCAAATATACACTAGAGTTGCTTACCAAGATGACATTGAATGTTCCCAAGTGACCTAGTTACAATTTTGACTTCTAGCAATGATCAACAACCAACTTGTCAGAGCTTGAACATGATTATTTTTAAAAATGTGTAAATATTGTATAATCCAGGTGTGCAAATCTCTTAGACTTACCCAATAAATATTCACAGCTGTAATCACTACCAAAGGTGATTCTTGTTAGAGTTTTTCTTCCACTTTGACAAAGCAGACTAGATCTAGATCGTTGACAGAAAATGACAATTAAATCTCTGATTTAGAGCGGTTGGGTTAAATGCGGAATACACATGTCGGTTGAATGCATTCAGTTGTGCAACTGACTAGGTATCCCCTTTCCCTATTTTAATCCCACTTTGTAACTTTGTTTCCTGAAATTCATGACATCTTTAAGGTAGGCTATTTCATGATACAGAATTAAATAGGGGGGAAATAAAGTGGACTATTTTCACAAATGTTATTCCCCTAATAAATATGTTATAATATGGTAATTTATTTGAACTATCAAGTATCAATTTAGTTAAACATCTTATTTTTTCAGAAAGTGATTAGCTCAATTGATAGCGAGAGTCACAGAGATTACTTCCCAAGCAGTGTTCTTCATTTTTTTTACTCCTCGACAATAGAAGAACGTAGCTCAGCCTGTGAATATTATAGAGACGACCCAAAGATATCCCCATGTGCATCAGAAGCATATCTTCCTTGTGAAAGCTTGATTCTAGCCTAAAGCATTGCAGACTTAAGCGTCATTATAGATCCCTGTATATAATCAGGATACATTTTCCCCCTTCAAAATCTTAAGCTAACAAGAGGTATGGCATTTCTTTCACAAGGTGTGTAATTCGAACCCTGAGCATAGATCATTTGATAAACAGACACAGACAAGGCCAGCCAACCAGGCAGACAAACAAGGCCAGCCAACCAGCCAGACAGTATTTAACATTGTTACCTATTATTGTATGTTTTGTCTTCTATGTAGATGGTGGGCATCGGGACCGCTGAGGTCAACCTGGACAAGTTCCAACACAGTTTTTGCAGTATGCTGGGGATGGACGAGGACAGCTGGGGACTTTCCTACACAGGTGAGGAAGTGACCCATAAATGTTATGAATAGGCATGCCTTATGGATATGACAGGTAGGATATGGATATGACAGATATGATAGGTTCACCTTTATACATAGTAATTCACTAATTTGCCTCCGGTTTTTATTCATTTCCTATTCAAGGTATGCTTCAGCACAAAGGGGACAAGGTGAATTTCTCGTCCCGTTTTGGCCAAGGCTCCATCATAGGGCTGCACTTTGACACGTGGCATGGAACCCTTACCTTCTATAAGAACCGCCGCTGTATAGGTGAGTGACACCTTGATTCAAACTATACTGAACAAAAATATAAACACAACATATAAATGGTTGGCCCCATGTTTCATGATTTTAAAATAAAAGATCCCTGAAATTTTCCATACGCACAAATTTGTTTACATCCCAGTTAGTGAGCATTTCTCCTTTGCCAAGATAATCCATCCACCAGACAGGTGTGGCATATCAAGAAGCTGACTAAACAGCATGATCATTACACAGGTGCATCTTGTGCTGTGGAGAATAAAAGGCCACTCTAAAATGTGCAGTTTTGTCACACGACACATTGCCACAGATGTCTCAAGTTGAGGGAGCGTGCAATTGGACTGCTGACTGCGGGAATTTCCACCAGAGCTGTTGCCAGAGAATTGAATGTTCATTTCTCTCCTCGTTTTAGAGAAATTGGTAGTACGTCCAACCGGCCTCACAACCGCAGACCACATGTAAACACGCCAGCTCAGGACCTCCACATCCTGTTTCTTTACCTGCGGGATGGTCTGAGACCAGCCACGCAGACAGCTGAGGAAACTGTGGGTTTGCACAACCAAAGAATTTCTGCACAAACTGTCAGAAACCGTCTCAGGGAAGCTCATCTGAGTGCTTGTCGTTCTCACCAGGGTGAGAACAGAGTGCCCCATGGTGGCGGTGGGGTTATGGTATAGGCAGGCATAAGCTATGGACAATGAACACAACCTAATTTTATCGAGGGCAATTTGAATGCACAGAGATACCATGACGAGATCCCGAGGCCCATTGTCGTGCCATTCTTCCGCCACCATCACCTCAAGTTTCATGGCCTGCATACTCACCAGACATGTCACCCATTGAACAGGTTTGGGATGCTCTGGATCTTCGTGTACGACAGCGTGTTCCAGTTCCCGCAAACATCCAGCAACTTCGCACAGCCATTGAAGAGGAGTGGGACAACATTCCACAGGCCACAATCAACAGCCTGATCAACTCTATGCGAAGGAGATGTCATGCTGCATGAGGCAAATGGTGGTCACACCAGATGCTGACTGGTTTTCTGATTCACGCTCCTACTTATTCCCAATCATGTGATATCCATAGATTAAGGCCTAATGAATTCATTTCAATTGACTGATTTCCTTTTATGAACAGTATAGTTTTGTTCAGTTTAGATTGTTCAGAGTGCTGACGTATCCTACCTCAACTGTAAGGGTAACATTTGCTCTAGATTTACATGTGACCATGTGCCTAATGTCTCGGTCTCTTCCCTTCTTCCTGTTCCTCAGGTGTGGCCACCACCAGGCTGCAGAATAAGAAGTTCTACCCTATGGTGTGCTCCACTGCAGCCAAGAGCAGTATGAAGGTGATCCGGGCCTGCTACACGCCCACCTCCCTGCAGTACCTCTCTTGCTCTCGCTTGCGCCAGCAGCGGCCCGACTGCCCTGACATCCTGAACGTGCTGCCCCTGCCCCCGGGCCTGCGCCACCTCCTCCACAACCAGCTGGGCTGGGTGTTCACACTCAACAACGACGCCCCCGAGCAGTCTGAGGACTTGATGGAGGACTTGAATGAAGACTTCGTTGATGACTTTTCAGTGGAGTTGCATGATGACTTGCCTGAGGAGCCTAGTCCATGCCCGAGCCCCTGTCTCAGCCAGGTGTCCACCCTAAGTGCCTGCTCCTTCCCTAGCCCTGTACCCAACCATGCCAATGCCCCTGCCTCCTCTCACTCAGTTCCCAGCCCTGCCTCTCCCTGTGCCCCTGCCTGCCCACCCTTCCAGGGAGCAACTCAGACAGTGAGGACATGACTTTTCTTTTTCAAATATCCACTCAGAAATGTTAGATCAAGTTGGCACTTTATCTATTCTGAACCTTTCTACAAATGCCATTACCATCTACTGGTGGAAAAGTCCACAAGAGTGAAAGAGTTTTATCTTAGCTCAGATTTCTAAGCACTTTAAGACTTTCTGAGTGGAATGCTCTCTCACCCTCGAGACAGTCCTTCCAAACTCTCCCCAGTTTGCCTGGCTGAAGGGAAGGGGAAGACAGCCACCCCGGATATCCACCACCCCGCTCGAGTCAGATGACTTAGTTCTAAATCTAATGTTATCTACTGTATGTACACTCCCTATACTGAATGATTGGATCCCTTGATAAAGATGAGCAAAAAAGACACTAAAATATAATACAAATACTGTGCTATATTGTATGCAACATTTATTTATTTTTTACAATATTATTTTATACTAATACTTTTGCTCAGAGAAAGAGATTTTATTTAACAAGTATTAAAAAAAATCTCTAAACGATAGCGGTCAAAATGATTGGATCCCGTTTTCCATGCAGAATCTTTCCAGATCCTTGATATCCTTCGTCTGCGCTTATGGACTGCCCTCTTCAATTCAAACCACAGGTTTTCAAAGAGGTTCAATTCCGGAGACTGAGATGGCCATTGAAAAATGCGTGCTTGGGGTTATTGTCTTGCTGGAAGACCCACTTGCAGCCAAGTTTCAGCCTCCTGGCATAGGGAGACAGTTTTTTTTCACTAAAATGTCCTGGTACTTGGTCAAGTTCATGATGCTGTTGACCTTAACAAGAACTCCAGGACCAGTGGATGCAAAATGGCTCCATAACAAAGATCCACCACCATATTTTACAGTAGGGATGAGGTATTTTCTGCATATGCATTGTTCTTTTGAAAATCAAACCCACTGCTATTGTGCGTGGCCAAAGACCTCTATTTTTGTGTCAGCTGACCATATAGCACCGGTTCCAATCCAAGTGCCAATGCCATTTAGCTAAATCCAGGAGGTGTTATGGTCAGATGACATGGAAATAGGTATTTGGCCACACACACCAATGGTGGGTTTGGCCTTCGGAAGAACAATGCATAGGATTAAATTTCCTACGTGCAATTAACATTATCTAAATGTTTTTAGAATACGCCATGGTGGTCATGTTCTTGTGTTCTCTAATAGGGCTTTGCTCTCCATGTTTCTGATATTTTGCAGTTTATCAATTTATCTGATTCATGCTTTACTTATAGTAGCTAGATTTGAATGTATTTTTCTGTGATAGTCACCATGTGACGTGTCCTGCAGTAAGATGTTTTTCTTTTCTTGCCAATTTGTATAACCTTTCTTGCTGAACGCAAATGAATAGTAAAAAATAAATGTAAAACAAACATCTTGTGTATTAAACATTTAATCATAATTTATTAATTTTTCATCTACAGTTATCTATTGCCATTCTCTCTTAAATATACAAAGTGCTACAGTACTATACTTCACTCATTTTGATGATCACCCCATGTGCAACCAATGCCATAACTTTAACTTATGTAAACGTAAATGTTCTCCATGTATCCAAGTGCTTAGAAAAGTTGTACACCCAAACCCAAACTGACCCCAGGCCTGAGGCACATAGAATGATCAATTCTCTCAGGTCTACCTAAGGTTACAGATGGAGTTCCACAGGGTTTGGTCCTTGGGCCATTATTGTTCTGATATGCTCCATCCAGCCCATCAAATCGCAAGAGATATTACTAATATGCTGATACCTAGACCTACACAACATGCCAAAGGGACAATTAGGAATTCATTAGGTATCAATTAGTTAGTGACGCCAGAATGGTCAACTAGTCCAGGACCAGCTGGGGGTTTTGAGCTGTGAGGGAACGGTAGACTCTGGCTGAGATTTCAGGTCCGATGCGTCTCTCCTTCCCTCCAGTCTTCACTAGTAGGCCTGCCAACAGCCCCCTCTTCTCTTCCTCAGACTCTAAGCAACTGTAGGCCTGAAGGTACAACATTAAACAAGTAAACTATCCACATCAGACCTGTGTCAAATATAGATTGACATACAGTATAAAAGTGTGTATTTAATCTATGCAGTTTGTTGAAATCATGTCAGTGATGTGGCCATGTCATACGCCAAACAAATTTCAACCTGACCACAAAGAAAACCCATAACTTCTGGTCATCTACTGTACCAACCTCCTATATATATATTTTTGCCCTTATATGCAATGAAAGTCAACCCATTACATAAGAGTCATATAAATGATTGGTAACGCTAAACAAAGCCTGCAGGTATAGGCCATTGTGGTACATTTATAATGAATTGGAGGACTTAACGTAAGCATTTATGACCACCACACAATGTCTTATTATATGTCATAATGATCCTGACTAAACAGACACGTAGATCGACTCCTACCTGCAGTAGTATCTGCGGTGAGGGGTAGGCTGTGGTCAAAGTGGAGGCCACTGCAGGGCTGACCCTGTTGAGCTGTGTGATCTGCCTGCTCCACACCTCGCCCAGCCCAGCCCCATCCCGCTCCACACGCACCCCACTGGCCCATGAGCCATCCACACAGAACGGCAACTCGCACCGCTCCGTCAGCAGCCTGCAGTGGCGTGGACAGGCGTGACCACAGTTTAAAGATTGTGCTCTACAGCAATGGACTGCTCACCAAGCCTCGTCAACCCTGGACAGCTACAGGGTTTGCAGGATTAAGTTTCAGCCTAGCTCAAACACACATTAGAATCTAAATCATGAAGTCGATCGGTATCTCAGGTTTGGTACTGCTGGGCAGGAGAAAAAGCCTGCATGCTTTGTAGTTTCCCACTGTATCCAGCACAAAAGTTGGTTACCAGACTTAGTGTTTAATCACAGTAAAGAAAGTAAGCTAGCGGTGCTCAAAGCCTATCCTCATGGCATGGCAGTAAATTAATTCCAACTGATAAGATTCCTAAGTTGAATAATTCTTAATGATGTGGAATATTAAGAGTTCACTGGGTTCATACTTGTAGGGCCGTTTGGACAGGGCCTTGGTGACGGCACACACGTGGTCTGTGACATCCTGCCAGCTGTCCAGGAACACCACGGTAATGTTCCGGTACAGTTGCAGAAAAACCAATACCTGAGGACAGATGAAGACAAGTTAGGAAAACCATCGCGCTCCATGACACGATGGGTAGGAACCGTTCGAGGAGCTTAGTTCAAAAAGCAGCTTGAAATGGTTCATTTTTGCACTACACTGGAAATGGAAAAACCAGCCGCTGCAGATGTATGTATTGAGGAGAGAAGAGAGATTGTATAGTATATCAGAAAGAGACCTTACCTCCTCAATGTCCAGATCCTCCATTCCCAACTGAGATCTTTGGCTCAACTCATGTACATCCCATGTCCCAGTCCTGGTGACAGACCAACATATACATCCAGCCTCTTCTCATACAGGGTGTCTCAAAGGACCAAGGTTCAGAGACACATTCTTAAAACAGATCTTATACTAACCAGCTATTTGCGTTGGATCCCATCACTAAAACAGTAACCACCATCTTGGCATCTCGGTTGAGGCACTCTGACAAAAGCTTGAAGAAAGACTCCACTTCCGATTCCTCCCCATTGCCATGCAGTGTCTGGGTGAACAGAAAAATATGAACGTTCGCTTTGCACACTGGTGGAGACACCAGGGAATTTGTTGAGGTTTAAAGGGCTCTCACCTGTTTGACTGAGACCACCATGCCCATGAAGTCAGTCAGACCCAACACCAGCAGAACCTGCTCCTCCTCCAGTGGTCCACTGCTGTCTTTCTCCTGACAACACCAAGACATTATCTAGTCAACCTGAGGGGCCGAGAGGGTCATGCAGTCGGGACCGACACAACAAGCCCAGTGTTGTGGTGCTAGCATTGTCTGTGGTGATGGTACGTTACCGGCGGAAGATCTCTGGTCCAAGTGATGCTGTGAGGGAGCTGCTGTGTCTCAATGCTACTCCTCCACTCAACTGCAGACAGAGTTCCCAGCAACACATCCGATCCATCATCCTGCAGTAGAGCTGGGGAGTGGAAACACACATTAAAAATGTCCACCATAGTTGTGTTGGTGGTCCTCTGATGTCACATCTTATTTACAGTGTGCCTTTGACACGGAGGAGGCTGGTGGGAGCAGCTATAGGAGGACAGGCTCATTGTAATGGCTGGAATTACATACATGGATCGGTATCAAACATATGGAAACCACGTTTGACTCAATTCCACTCGTTCCATTCCAGCCGTTACATGACCTGTCCTCCTATAGCGCCGCCCACCAGCCGCCTCTGCTTCAACACCATCTGAACCCCTTCCATCTACATTCACAAAGAACCAATTACCTGGATCAATACAGACAGTCAGACACTTCAAACAGTTCTCAGGTCTGAGGCTCTTTTGACGTTCTGCAGCTTCTTTTCTCCTCTGTTGATCTTCTCGTCTCTCCTCTTTCTCTTCAGCCCTCACCCTCTTGAGTTTCTCTCTGGCCTCCTTCCTCTCCTCAACTCTCTGTCTGTCTGTCTGTATCTCCTCTTTTGTTCGGCGTTTTTTCCCCGGACTTGCGGTACCGGACCTAGCGGGTCGTGGAGCCACCAATGTGTCACTTGGTTCGGTTATGGCTGTTGACTTGCAATCTGTGTTGTAGTCTTTGTTGCCCTGTTCGAGACTGTCAGTAGGACTATTGGCCGTCGCTGTTGCATTGTTATCGTCACCCTGATCGGTAAATGCAACGCATTTGATTGAAGGTTTAGTTTCAGCATCGCTTTCGCCCTCAGATTCAGATATCTCCCATGTTTTGGCTCTTTTCAATACAGACATATTTCTACCCAAGACAAAATAATGGAATGCCTTTTCATAACGGAATGCAATATTACACAAACCAAACCTAAGACAGCAGAAGAAACCTAGCAATAACGGAATTACACCAGCCGCAGTTTGAACTTCACCGTTTTCAAACTGGTTATATTTATAATGCGGGTTGCAGCTTCTGGCAACGATGTATCACCTTCTGGACGGAGTGATACGAGGGACAAACATCAAATCGTTCTTCGTAATTCAATGCCCTCATTTGTAGTCAGCCGTAATATCTCAAATCATGATGGCCAACTGACTGTCAGTCAGAGGAGGCTGGTGGGCAGAGCTACAGGAGGACGGGCTCATTGTAACGGCTAGAATGGAATAATGGAAGGGTTGGAGTCAAACATGTGTTTTCCATATGTTTGATGTATTTGATACCATTTATTTATTCCATCCTAACCATTACAATGAACCCGTCCTCCTATAGCTCTTCCAACCAGCCTCCTCTGCTGTCAGTATTTAACATTCTATTTCTAATGGTTAATCCTACAGCTATACTGCACGTGTGTGTAGGTGTGCGTGTGTGAGACCTGAACCATCATTGGATTAGAATTCTTTAACTGGAACAGCAGATGGTGGACAGGCTGGCAGAGACACGTCAACTGTCATGATCCTTGCCTTAGCTTGTACAGAACAGTACACTTGAGGCATGTTGTTCATAGACCAACTGTCTCTCACAGGTATTTCCTGATTGGATTGTATGAATGATGTCTCAAAACCACATCTCTCTCACACACACACACTGTATAAATAGCATTATAAACTGGGTGGTTCGAGCCCTGAATGCTGATTGGCTGAAAGTCGTGTTATATCAGACCGTCTACCACAGGTATGACAAAACATTTATTTGTACTGCTCTAATTACTTTGGTTACCAGTTTATAATAGCAATAAAGCACTTCGGGTGTTTGTGGTATATCCTCCTGAAAAGTGTTTGGGTTGAAAAAAAACATGTTACCAAGATGTTTTATTATTGTTATTTATCTGTAAGTGCAAAATTGCCCTCTGTAGTGGTCATTAGGAAGTAAATATGAAAAGATTTACATTACAGTAGGTGAAAAACATAGTTGTGGCATCCGGGTGTCCACTACAGAGGATATTTCTTGATAAGCTCTACTTTTGCCTATTATTTAATGTGAACAAATTATTACACCGTTCTGATAACTCACTTAACTATTCCTGAGCTATTCACTTTCTAGAAACAATTTGAATATCAAACTTACAAAAATTATAATGAATAATTACACACACATTTTTTAAAGAATGTGATATCATTGAAAAGCCCAGAATGTCCTCTCAGAAGGACAACAGGACTTAATACAGTGGCTTGTATGACCTCGGCGTTAATGGACCAAGAACTGATGTCCACTAGGCACTCTGCGTTGCGTCATGCTAAGAACAGCCCTTGGTCGTGGTATATTAGCCATATATCACACCTCCGCGGGCCTTATTGCTTAAATACAACATTATAATAACACAAAACTATATAACCTCTTGATTGGGCATTATTGCTTAAATACAACATTAGAATAACACAATTATAAAAACCCCAAACTTGGGAACTTGGCCATCTTTCTAGAGCTCCGACTTTCCGATCTGAAATTCACCGACGCCATGATTTTACCTCGTATTTTTCCGAGTTCCCAGTTGTTTTGAACGCGGCATAAGATACTATCCCTACTTATTTGACAGGAGCTGGGGATCCAATCCAGACGAGGAACTGTGTCAGCAAGGAAGTGACGATAGCGCACGAGGGCAGTGGAAGTTCTTGCCATTACACCTCGAGCCCTTGCGAGCGTTCAGCGACTTGTAAAGCATCCGTGTATTCGAAAAGTGTCTCATAATCTATCCATATACTTTAAAGAGCGCGCAATCGGCGTAGTTGCAGCTTGGAATACGGCGATTTATTGAATAACCGTTCGGTTCTCCCGACCGACATAAACAGAAAACAAATGGGTATTTACGTTTAGGCTACTTTAGTATTGTGGACCTCGTTTTAGCTTACTATGGCGCAGCCGGCAGAGAAAGGTATGGGGCCCAAGGTATTCTGTTAAATGTTTTTATGTGGATAAAGAGAGATCATCAAATTCAGAGATCCATTGCCAAGAAACCCCTCTTGAATTGTGCAAGATCACAAATTCTTCTTGTAATTGCTTAGTTGGCAAACCTGGCTCACTGCAAACTCCACAAATGTCTTCTGTTTATATTTATTATGGTTATTTATAACATTTAATTAGTTATTGAATATTCACTATGTTGGCCAAATCTATAAAGTGCAGTGGTCGTGTTGTTGGTCCTATAGCTCACACGTTGTGCAAGCTTTTGTTTCCAGCCCAGCATTAACTCAAATGATTCAACAAATTAACTGCTCATCAAAACCCTCATTAACTGACTGAAGTGTGATAGTGCTGGGCTGGAACAAAAGCCTACACACCCTGTAGGTTTCCAGGACCAGGGTTGCTGACCACTGGCATTTAGCAGCAACGTTTTGTGACATGGCTGTTAGTCACATGTCATGCATCACACTGTCTCCTCACAGCATACTACCGCTTTCTGGTATTGTTCTTCAACTGTCTGCTCACGTTTGGCTCCTACTTCTGCTTCGACATCCCTAGTGTCCTCCAGGACCAGTTCCAAGGGGTGAGTCGCAGGAGTAGCCTATATATAGGCCTTTACACAATGAGAGTAAAGTAGCCTTGTCACTCACACTGAATGCACTCATTTCACCACAGAGCTTAACTAATAATTCTACACATTGACCCTCCTTAATTACACGCTTTGTGATGGAATCATGAATTACACCGTGTCTAACGCACGAGGCAGAATCGGGTTGATAACAAATCACTGTTCATTTTCCCCCTGCACAAAGAATTTGACGTGTGCCAATACAACAGTGATCAATGGGACAGTGGACTGTGTGGAGGGACTGGGGATGACGCCTCAGGAGTATAATCTGCTCTATGCCATCTATGCCTGGACGTAAGTGTAAACAACCCCTATATATTCATGAAATGATTAACTATAGGCCCTATATCTAACTCTTTTCTCTCTGTCAACAGTAATGCAGTGGTGGTTATAATGGCTGGGTTCCTTATTGACAAACTAGGCAACCGCTGTAAGTTGATATTGTCTGCTCTACTGCACTAAACTGAGATTCAAAACTCTGACATTTTTAATCATTGAACTCACATTGATTGATATACTGGATCGACCCATGTTTTTATTCTCTGGTGTATGGTGCGGAATGTTCTGTTGGTTCTCCTAATGCTCTCTCTGTCTCTGTCTCTCTGTGTGTGTAGTTGGTGTCTTCCTCTTCTCCTTCCTGTGTGTGCTGGGGTCAGCCATCTTTGCTCTGGGTTCTCACTTCAAAGGAACAGCCTACCTGCTCCCTCTCATGCTCACCGGCCGTTTGCTGTTTGGCTCTGGCAATGGATCACTCACCAGTAAGGCCACCTTTAATATCTGATTCACACGATAGGCTGTCCTGGTTACGCATCCACCATAGTTTCTGGAACCGTGCTGGAAAGAACAATGTGAAAAGAAAATGTACGACCCAGGCCAAGCACAGTACGGAATGAGGCAATATACTGCTACGGGCCGAGTTCCAATACTTTCAAAGTCATCCTTCCTGCATTTGAGAACTAAGCACCCTATCCCTCCCCCTCAGTTGTCCAGAACCGGATTACAGCGTTCTGGTTCCGGGGGAAGGAACTGGCCCTGGCTTTTGGCCTGACCCTGGCCTTCTCCCGCCTGGGCTCCGTCCTCAACTTCTTCCTCACCCAGAGGTTCCAGGCCCAGTACGGCATGCAGTGGACCCTATGGGGAGGTAGGACATACAGCGGCTGCACTATATTTTACGGCACATAAATTACCTGGTAGTTATGTCGAAATGACATGGTAAAACGGTAATGGCACAATAATAACCTATGAGACTTTTGATTCCTAAGGATCCATTAAACAAGCAACGCAAGGCACTTTTTGGTATAAAGTATTTGGAAATTGTGTTGAAATGGGTATGAGAGAGTACCCATTGATACCACAATTTCTTAGTAAATACTAGTGGAAACAGTAGTACTACTGGAATACCAGGTAAATATACTCGTGGGAAAAGTACAGTAAATGAAAAGTGCTCAAATATAACTGTATAATAAAGCAGTAAAGCAAGACGAGGCTGTGATCAATCCTGAATTGTTCACAGCTAAGGTGTGTGTGTGTGTGTGTGTGTGTGTGTGTGTGTGTGTGTGTGCGCAGGTGCCTTCCTGTGTGTGCTGGGCTTCATGTCTGCCATCACGGTCAGTGCCCTGGACAAGGTGGGCATGAAGCAGCTGGGACTGGATGGGGCCATTCAGGAAGAGTCACGCAAAGTGGTGAGTTGAATGGGCTTGGGTGGTATTCATAAGACGCCAAACGGGAAGAAAACAGACTGAAACAGGGAGGGACTACCTGAACTTGTTTAATAAGAAATGCTAAAGATATCCTTCGGGGTTGCAAAACATTTAAAAACATTTTCCATTGTATGCTCAAATGAATTTTACAATCCTGTTGACTTGCCTTTGTACCTATTGACAGGATAGATATGTCTATGTGTCTGTGTAGAGGTTTCAGGATGTGAAGCTGCTCTCTCTCAGATACTGGCTGTTGGTTCTCACCATCATGTTCTTCTACAACGGCATCTTTCCCTTCATAGCTGACGCCAGGTATTGATTTACATATGCACACAGATTTACATATGCACGCACACACACACAGGCATGCACACACACAGCCTACATTTTCACACTTTACTCTCAGAGACTAGGGTTACAAAATTCCAGTAACTTTCCTAAAATTCCCAGTTTTTTCCAGAAATCCTGGTTGGACTATTCTGGATCTTATTCCTTCCTGACTCCAGGAATCTTTCAACCGGGACATCTGGACAACCTGAGATTTTTGGGAAAGTTAGCAGCATTTTGCAACCCTATAACTCCCACAGTTGAATATTTAAACAGTATGTGATTCCTCTCGTCTCCCTTTCCAGTAAGTTCATACAAGACAAGTACAGTGACTACAGCCAGAAAGAGGCAGCCTACATCGCTGGTGCAGTATATGACAGCTCCCTAGTCCTCTCTGCCACCGTCGGAATTCTCATCGTAAGCCACCATTGCTATACCTTATGCTGCGTACAACAGCTGTATTATGGCAACCTTACCTGAACCAGTGAGAACCTCATTCATAAATCCTGCTTTCTGGTATCTGAGGTAGTCACAACAACCGTCAAATTCTAAACTGTGACAAAGTGCTTTTCAGTAATTAGCTTAGACCCCAAACAGCAAGCAGAAGTTAGAAGCAGCACAGTGGCCAGGAAAAACGAACCTTTGACCACCAGATCTGATGTACTGTATATATCTGACTCTCTCATTGGTGTGCCTTTTTCTCTGTTGTTGTAATTGTTGACACTTGTGTGTTTGTGTTGCAGGACAACGTGGGGTTGCGTGGGGTCTTTGCTCTGGCCTGTGCTGTCCTCACGCTGCCTGTCTTTGGCCTCCTGGCCTTCACTTTCGTCCCCCCTCTGGTATCCACCATTTGGCTGGGGGTCACCTACTCCTTCGCTGCTGTGAGTAGCCCTATCAAAGAGTTAAATTGAATATTGTAATGTACTGTCCGGTGTGGCAGTTGGTTGAGTATTGTGCTTGCGACGGCAGGATTGTGGGTTCGATTCCCACAGGGGGACCGGTATGAAAATGTTTAAACTCACTACTGTAAGTCTCTCTGGATAAGAGTGTCTGCTAAATGACAAAAATGTAAATATATACATGTGTGAGCCCTATACTTTCACTATACTAAGCCTGCTCTCAAGTAGCTCTGTAACCCATTGCAGATTCCACCTATTTTTGTACACTTCAGCTAGTATCCTTCTGATTTAGGGTAAACACCCTGGGAAGATCTCAGTTGCATACTCCTCGCGTCCTCTCTCCTCGTCTCCGTCTCAAAACCCATTGGAGGAGAAGGTCAGTGGGGAGGGACCTCTGGCTTTCTTATTCAATGGGAATTTGGGAAGGAGACGAGGGGATGGGAGGAGTATGCAATTGATCTTCCCCTGTTCTGTTTGGTAGTGTATAAAACTGCTCTTTCGAGTGCACATTTACTGTTAAGTTGCATATTGTATACAGGTTGGAGAGGATTCACATACAGTAGGTGACTCAATTGGTCTATTGGCAGTCCCCATTGAAGTGTAGGAAAGGGATTGTCTTGTGCATTTTCATTGAAGAACATTGAAAATACACTTGCAATGACACACGTGCTCTTTCTTAGATGTATGTGTGTTGTTTTTCAGGCAAGCATGTGGCCCTCTATTCCCCTGGTGGTCCCTCAGGCAACTCTGGGGACAGCTATGGGTCTTGCCACCTCAGTACAGATGGTAGGAATTGGCATATCCAACCTTGTCGTTGGCCAGATCTTGGGAACCAAGACAAGGTAGAGCTCACTGCAGCACAATGATGATGTGATGTCAACAAATTGCCGTATTCTTTTTTCTTTTATTTTCGGTGTAGTGTTATGGCATGTCTGTATGTAAACTGTGCGCGTCTCCTGTGCGGGTAGTGACGCTAAGATCCCACTGTGGCGCTGGCAACAGATGATGATCTTCATGTTGGCCAACACCATCGCCTGCATCGTCACCTCTGTGGTGCTCAACATCGTGGACCACCGCCAGGTCAGACCAGACTCACTTTCTTTCTGTCTCCCTCCTCCATTTCCCGTGTCACTGCCACGACACGTGTCCGTTCTATAATGAAACTCGACCCATCTAAAATAATGTGTTCCGATTGTCCGAAGTAACTCTAGCACTTGAAATCAGCTCATTGAGCTGAAATGGTTTGCTTTCATGTCAAATGATTAGATACCTAGAGCAACATCAACTGTTTGTGTGTGTGTGTGTGTCACCTCTGAGGAGATCCTTTAGTCAATGTAACAATGAAGTTGTATCATTTTCTACAGTTGTTATATTGTGTTACATCAGTAAATCTTCTCTTGTCTTGTATCCTCAGGGTGGTATTCTGAATAAGACAACCAAGAGATCTGGCTCCCCGCCCCCCAGCGGACCTTCAGACAGAGAACCTCTCGTGGAGGGAGAGGAGGGGCAGAATGAGGAAGGGGCTGTTCGCTCTCCCTCCAACAGTTCCTAATCACCTCACTCTTCTCTTAGAAGAGTCTGCCTCCAGATAGTTGAACTGAAATTTGTACACAATCAGATGGAATTGTTTTCTTTCTCTATCTATATCTCTTGAGCCTTTTTGGGGGGATTTTTTAAACAGGATTTGTCAAGGGAAAACACCTCAAGACTCTGCCTATAATCTGAAAATGGAGGTGGTCGGATTCCCTCCCCTCATGGTTCACTAATCTTGTAGATTATACTACACTTATCAGACAGACACTAAATATTGCCTTTTTTTAAATCATGGTTTGTGTCAATGGAGCCTTTGCCCAAGTACAAGGCTCATGTTATTGAGTGCTACGGCAACAAACAGTGAACAGTATTGAAGTCAGCAAAATCATGTCTTCACACTAAAACAATCGGAAGCTAACTAATGCATGTTTTTGGTTTTGGTCCTTATTTCAGTGATCCAAAAGTTCTCCTTTTATAAGGTTAAACATGTAAGTTGGTTACTAATTTAACCACTATTAATAATGAGTCAACAATAACCTGTTGTATAACTGTTTATATAATTGTTTCAGTGATATTTCTGCATATGTTTCTGTGATGCCAATAATGACATCTTTTAATTTCAGATGGCAACAACATCGCTTCGGTTTACATGAGCTCTCTTTTTTAATGTTTTTTTAATATGATTGTGACGTTTGTTGTTAGCAGTGGTCCAAAATGCTCAAGTTGATGTAACATGCAGCAATTTGTTCTGGCAATTACTGCCTTTTTAATCAAACACACTATTGAAAATAGTGAGTTTGAGCTGCTTTTACTACAGGTTTCAGTCAATAGTGACTATGCATGCAGCGGTTCAAGGTTCGCCAGTGTGAACCTTCTATAAGGGAATGGGATTGATTTGCTTTATACTGACAAGCTAGCACAAATAAAAAGGTGTTGCTACAGTAACGACTGGTGTTGTCATAGCTGTATTTTCGCAAATTTCAAAGGCTTTTTGTACAACTGGCTGACGAAAAGAAACATTCAGCTGTTGCATAGTGGTTTCTGTCATTTACTGTACACCAAATTAGCACATCTCGCATAATGATTAGTGGAAGAACAATAAAACTATTCTAGTAGGCCTTCAGCAGATTAACTGAGGGTTATATGATGGCATTAAAGATGTTGACACGAGACATATTTAAATCACATATGCGACCGTTCAAAAGTTTGGGGTCACTTAAATGTCCTTGTTTTATTTTTTTGTCCATTTAAAATAACGTCAAATTGATCAGAATTACAGTGTAGACATTGTTATTGTTGTAAATGACTATCGTAGCTGGAAACGGCAGATTTTTTATGGAATGTCTACATAGGCGTACAGAGGCCCATTATCAGCAACCATCACTCTGTGTTCCAATGGCACATTGTGTTAGCTAATCCAAGTTTATCATTTTAAAAGGCTAATTGATCATTAGAAAACCCTTTTGCAATTATGTTAGCACAGCTGAAAAGTGTTCTGATTAAAGAAGCAATACAACTGCCCTTCTTTAGACTAGTTGAGTATCTGGAGCATCAGCATTTGTGGGTTCGATTACAGGCTCAAAATGGCAAGAAACAAAGACTTTCTTCTGAAACTCGTCAGTCTATTCTTGTTCTGAGAAATGAAGGCTATGCCATGTGAGAAATTGACAAGAAACTGAATATGGTTGCTGATAATGGGCCTCTGAACGCCTGTGTAGATATTCCATTCAAAATCAGCCATTTCCAGCTACAAGTCATTTACAAAATTAACAATGTCTACACTGTATTTCTGATCAATTTGATGTTATTTTAATGGACAAAATGTTTTGCTTTTCTTCAAAAAACAAGGACAGTTCTAAGTGATCCCAAACTTTTGAACGGTAGTGTACATTTAAAATGAATTAAGAAAATAAATGATCAATTTACAGTGTACAGTAGTTATTCTCTGTATAGCCTACCATGCTGGAGCAGTCTCAAGCATTGGCCAGGGAGCCAGAGGAACATGATGCTGAACGAAACCTTGATGGACATTCTGAAGGAGGACTACACAGTGGTCCAGGTGGTGTCTGACCACAGCGCACACAGAGATGAACTGCAGGCCTGCATCTGGACCAAAGAGCAACACATCTAAGTACATACATTTATATACATATTATTTTTTTTGGAGGGGGGGGGGGTAGTTTGCATCAGAGTTTGGGTTTATTATGGAAGATATGAGGTGTGTTGGGACATTTGTTGGTAGTTTATGTGACCTGTTTTTACAAAACCACTGACTTTTCAGCTAATATTGAGAGTTTCCATTTTTCTACCTACACAGGACATGGCCAATGCCATGCAGCAGACTCAGGGAGTGCTCAAGGAGCTAGAGGAGCAGAAACAGCACAACACAACCATGGAGGACACCCTGGCTGAATACACTAGGAAAATAGAGAACCTGAACCATCAGCTGAAAGGCTGAGAAGGATCTGTCTACAGCAGAGGAGCAGATCTCCAAAGAGAAGCTAAACTCTTCTAAGCTCCAAGTGGCACTGACGGATCCATGAGGGGAAAAAGTAATCAACATGTTGCCCAGGGCAATGTAGATAGCTCTACCAGCCAGGCCACTGCTAGTGAAAATCCCTGGGCAGACCTCTACTCTGTGGGACTGGCTGAAGACCACAGCGCACTCTGTGGGCAGATAACAGATGCTGCACCTGCAGACACAGCGATGTTCTGCAGCAGCGAGATTCAGACACCAGTGTGTATTATTGTTAATTATGTCATTTAACCTATATCTATACTGGTTTGTCTCATTAAGATAAACATCTATTTTATATCAGGGATCTTATGTTTGGCTGGGAATGGTTCTCTATGTTGTGTGAACACAAACTCAATGGTTCACTGTCACTATCAGGTTAGAGTCACAGTTGTTCTGTGGAGTGTAAAGTGCGTTTATATTTTAGGTCCAGGCAGACGAGTTCCTCATGACACTGTCATTGACCATCATAAATGTCATCGACCATCAGCAGAAGAAGCTGGATGGAGCACTTGCTGAAGCTCTCGTTGAGGGTCTCTCCACCAAACCAGGGATGCTCAGAAGTCATACAGCAGTCAAAAGGAGGTCAGGTGCAAAGATAGTTGACAGCCAAATTACATTTGACCAATCACAATCAATGATTTCATGTTCCATGACCAATAACTTGACACTATTGTATTTTCTCAATTGTTATGTTGTAGTTGGGTAATTTTAGTGACCTGGTAGAATGCACTGACCAAACACATGGAGGCGCTGTCTGGGAAAGTGGAGCATCGCCGCAAAGCCAAACAGAGGGAGAACCTCAAAAAGGGGTACTTTTTTTTTTTTAACTAGGCAGGTCAGTTAAGAGCAAACTCTTATTTACAATGACGACCTATCAAGGAACAGTGGGTTTACTGCCTTGTTCAAGGGCAGAATTATAGATTTTTACCTTGTCCGCTTGGGGATTCTATCCAGTAACCTTTTGGTTACTGGCTCAACGCTCTAACCACTAGGCTACCTTCCTTCAGTGGTGGTAAAGTCACTAAAAATGCTTTTCTAAGCTATTGTCACTTGAAAATATGACAATGTTAAAGAGAATTTGTTTAAGCAGATGTAGGCAGGAGAAGGTCTCAGGTGGACACAGTGTGATTTCCAGAGGTCATACCTAGAGCTGTTAACGATGAAAATGTATGCAAACAATGCACTATATATTTCTCAATAAAGATGAATTCCATAGAATTAGAATACAATTACATCTATATGATGAATAATACCATGTATTCTCAAGCTCCTTTTGATTGTGATACACTTTTATTTAACTCATTTAATACCACAGGAGGGCGTTACATAGCTACATATGATTGCACATTCCAGGTAAATTCAGTCTTAATTGATACAAAGTGGAATACAGTGCCTGCTTTCATTTAATTCCCAACTCAGAAAATGTAGGGTAATGTGTAATATCCAAAACGGACAATTTCCTGCTACAGAACACTGTTAAAAAAAACACAATACTACAAACTTAGAATACTCCAACTGAAGCCAAAGACCTTGAGAGCCCACCTATCTTGATCCGTGTTGTTCCATAAAATTGGCAAGTGTTCCTAATATTTTCTATTGGACACACATCAATTGTAGTCTTAGTAGTGGGCGTGTTTCTTTTTCTCATTGGTACGTATTGCTGACAGTCAACAGTTCATTCGTTTTCAGCACCTCCTCTTCTCTCCGCTGACTGGCTCCTGGTGACTTTGCTCGAGAGTGCGTTTACAGTTTTCAGCGCAAGCTACGTTTCTATGTTGCTACCACGACCACAGACCAAAATGCGTTGGACATGGCTACAAACTACAATTCCTGACGAAAGTTGGATAATTTTGATCATGGAGAATCAATTTGAGGGAAACAACAAGCGTTAGTCACATGGATATAGCTGCAATGCATTCCGTTGGCTACTTATTTGAGAAATAGGAAAAACTGCAACTCCTGTTGTGGTGTTTATGGAGGCTCACGGGACCATTTCAGTGAGCGAGAGGACCGGCGAAATGTTACCTGTGTAGTAGTGTTGTATACCTTGTAGTAAAGTATTTACCAAGACGAGAGTGCGGAGTACAAAAGCCTGGATCCCCATATTCTGCGTCGTTGTCAATTTATAAATTGGCCTGTTCAAATGTGAGCAAAAAAGTTATCACGACAGCAGCTGCGCTGTGGGAGGTACCTCGCGAGCAACAAGATGATAAGATCATTGATATTACCTAATCCTTTATCCCGTTTAGTAAGCATTAGTCGATCATAATGAGCTTGTAGGTATCAAAGTAATAGGTGGACGTCGCTGTGGTTTCAAAGCACCTTCAATTATGTGCTGGACTAGCTTCTTTATCTAACTAGGCTACTAAGACATTCAGACAGTTTTCCATTAAGTAGTTTTCAGAATTTTGAATGAACTCTCATATCGTGTTGTGGAATTTGGAATGACTTTGTCATTGCTGCACACACCTTGGACCAACGTTTAGAGCTCCAACGCTATTGACTGCAACCCACTCGGGATAGTAGGCTACACAGGAAGAATTGCGCAGTTTCAGGTTTTTGTTTGTGTAGTCTTTACGCTTTCAATTGGCACCCATCTAAGCTCAGCTGGGTATTTCAACCATGTCCTCGAAAGACAATCCATGTCGGAAATTCCAAGCCAACATTTTCAACAAAAGTAAATGCCAGAATTGCTTTAAACCAAGAGAATCTCATTTATTGACCGACGAAGATTTAAATCAGGTAAGCAAGTGTTGCCATATGTTTCACAGTCATGGGGTCATGCTCATTGGCGTAGCGCAGCTCCCGCTAGGCGTGGGGGGCCACAAGCTTTGGGGGTACTCACGGAGGTCGGCCCCCCCCAGATAGCATATGAACACGTCAGAAGCCATGAACAAACAATTTCGAAAAACAGGAAATTGACTTTAAAGCTGCAACATTTTCTCATGGCAAAATCTGTAGAATCACAGGAAATTAGTTTAGGGATTCTTGAAAGTCGGGACGATCCGTGTCCAGCAGGAAAACTATTTTCATACTAGCAAAAAATATTGTTTTATTCTGCCTTAATTTACCTTTAGCAGACTTTTACAAGGGAATATATTTGACTTTTTTGAAAGTACTTGAAATATTATTGAATATTACAGCCTGGTCTCAGACTAGACTAACTACAGTAAATGTAAATTCAGGACACATTAGTACATGTTACTTTTGGTATGGTTACTTAAGGAATAAACGAAAGTAGGGTTGCGAGTAAGAACCTCATCACTGACAACATTTTAGCAACTTTAACTAATTTAACTACTTTTTTGCTACTTTGCAACTACTTAGCACGTTAGCTAACCCTAACCTCAACCCTTTAACCTAACTCTAGCCTAGCTAATGTTAGCCACCTAGCTAGAATTCGTAACATACGGTGGCTTCGGGAAGAATTCAGACTGCTTGACCTGTTCCACATTTTGTTACATCCTTATTCTAAAATTGATTTAGTTTCTGTCAATCTAAACACAATACCCCATAATGATGAGGTTTAGAAAGTTTTGCAAATGTAATAAACTGAAATCACATTGACATAAGTATTCAGACCTTTTACTCAGTACTTTGTTGAAGCACCTTTGGCATCGATTACGGCCTCGAGTCTCCTTTGGTATGACGCTACAAGCTTGGCACACCTGTATTTGGGGATTTTCTCACATTCTTCTCAAGCTTTGTCAGGTTGCATGGGGAGCATTGCTGCACAGCGATTTTCAGGTCTCCAGAGATGTTCGATTGGGTTCAAGTCCGGGCTCTGGCTGGGCCACATTCAGAAACTTGTCCCGAAGCCACTCCTGTGTTGTCTTGGCCGTGTTCTTAGGGTCGTTGTCCTGTTGGAAGGTGAACCCTTGCCCCAGTCTGAGGGCCTGAGCTCTCTGGAGCAGGTTTTCATCAAGGATCTCTCTGTACTTTGCTCCGCTCATCTTTGCCTCGATCCCGACTAATCTCCCAGTCCCTGCCACTGAAAAACATCCCCACAGCATGATGCTGCCACCATGCTTCACCGTAGGGATGGTGCCTGGTTTCCTCCAAATGTGACGCTTGGCATTCGGGCCAAAGAGTTCAATTTTGGTTTCATCAGACCAGAGAATCTTGTTTCTCATGGTCTGAGAGTCTTTAGGTGCCTTTTGGCAAACTCCAAGCAGGCAGTCATGTGCCTTTTACTGAGGAGTGGCTTCCAACTGGCCACTACCATAAAGGCCTGGTTGGTGGAGTGCTGTAGATATGATGGTCCTTCTGGAATGTTCTCCCATCTCCACAGTGGAACTCTAGAGCTCTGTCAGTGACCATCAGGTTCTTGGTCACCTCCCTGACCAAGGCCATTCTCCGATTGCTTAGTTTGGCCGGGCGGCCAGCTCTAGGAAGAGTCTTGGTGATTTCAAACATCTTGCATTTCAGAATGATGGAGGCCGCTGTGTTCTTGTGGACCTTCAATGCTGCAGAAATTTGTTGGTACCCATCCCCAGATCTATGCCTCAACTCAATTCTATCTCGAAGAGTTCTATGGACAATTCCTTCAACCTCATGGCTTGGTTTTTGCTCTGACATGCACTGTTAACTGTGGGACTCTATATATAGACAGGCGTGTGCCTTTCCACATCATGTTCAATCAATTTAATTTACCGCAGGTGCTCCAATCAAGTAGAAAAGCTCAAGGATGATCATTGGAAACAGGATGCACCTGAGCTCAATTTTGAATCTCAGACCAAGGGGTCTGAATACTTACGTAAATAAGGTGTTTATGATTTTGATTGGACATTTCAGCAAAGTTCCAGTTTCCCAATACAGAAAGTGTACATTGTGCAGTAGAGTTTCCTGTGAGTTAGCCATCTGTCAAATAGGCATAGTACAAAGGTTTAGGTTAATTGGATGTAATTAGTTGTTAGCCCCAGGGTATAGGCTATCATCCTTAAACTAATCTGTGCACGAATTAGCTCCCTGACATGAAAGAGCACAATGCATGAAATGGCACTGACAGTTTTTAAAGAAGTCAACGAGGAGATGCATGCAGGATACATTTTGTTAGGCTTGTCAAACACATTGTGGTTGAATGAAAAGCGTATTGAATCAAATCAAATGTATTTATAAAGCCCTTTTTACATCAGCAGATGTCACAAAGTGCTATACAGAAACCCAGCCTAAAACCCCAAACAGCAAGCAATGCAGATGTAGAAACCCCAACTTAGTACTTTTCCTATGGTGAGAATAGAATCATTGCTTACCTTGCACATTTTACATTGTTGCCATCACCTTGACATACGAGAGCTGGCTAAGGATGGCCTTGGTATAGAATTAAGTTGTTATATTGGTGAGAAGTGCCTGCTCTTTAACAGGGGAGACACCCAAAAAGCCATATAATTTTGATCAGAAGACTACAGGAATAGCTGCGCAGTGACAGTGCTGATTTTCCTCCACCCTGTACACCATTCGTTCTAGACATGTGAGAGGTTGTTAGGTAAAATCTAGATATTAGCCTTACAGCATGTATAGCCATGGCTTTTGGTAAGCTCTTAGAAGCAGGTGGTCCTGACTCAACACTGAAACACGTCATTATGACTAAATATGTGATTGACTCGCACAAGTTGCATCCACGGACACACACACACACACACACACACACTCTTACTCTGTCCGGGTCTGCTTGACTTTAGGAGTAGTTTGTCTCTTTTGACTGGACATACACCTTCAACTGTACACAGCACCACATCTATTCCACGATATTGACACTAGAGACGGACGCCTTTAGCTAGACACAACATTACATCTATTCCATGATATTCACAACCGACTGTCCTCCTTGCATGGATGAAAATAGCTCTGTGGCTGACTCTTACCTAGTGGAATTCCTGACCCAAAAGGCTATCAAAAGACCTCATTGTGCTACTAACTTGCAAACTCTAGTCTCGTTAGTCAGGCGTCTCATCATCATCAACACCAAAGGCCCAGCACACATTACATACGAGATACTTTGTCTCTGTAAATCTCATTCCAAACATATTATCAGCAAGAGCTTTGGTCATTCCTTTAGTATTTGACCCCCCCCCCCTCCCACTCATCCCATCTAGCCCACATTCTCTCAGTGCGGTATTACATAGTCATTACGATGGGGGGGGGGGGGGGGGGCTGTGAGATGAACGCACCACACAAATGACTGCGTTTAACCATTGAAGGGTAAAGGCTGACCTAAATCCGTCTTGCCCGTCCCTTCTCAGGGGGATTCAGCATAGGCCCCCCCGTCTGGTCACGTGAAGAGAGATTGCTCTTTTTCTCTCTCTAAAGCACTGCTCTCTCTTTTTCTCTTGTTTTTACCTCTTCTCATTTTCTAGGGGCAGGGGGGTAACATTCTGTAACATTTCTACATTGTCTTCTTTCATCTGTAATATAGTCAGATATCGGCTTAATCGGAATGAACAGACATTATCCCAGAAATGCCACAATGGATTCCCTGCTCAGCCCCAAGATGGTGACTTTGTCAATATTTTAAGCATATAGACCACACACTTAAGTGGCTATCTGAACTGAGATGTTGTTAGTGTAAAGAGACTCATAAGTTCCTTTTTGAATGCTTGACCTGTACTATACAGGTAACTGCCAAAATAATGGAAACACTTGAGTAAGTGAGGGTTGCAAAGTATATTGAAAGCTGGCACTTCCACACCAATGACTGTGTATATATAAATGGACAAAGCCATTGATCACATGATACCATTCATTCATTTGACATTTTTTACCCTTTTTTTGTGATATCCAATTGGTAGTTACAGTCTTGTCCCATCGCTGCAACTCCCGTACGGACTCGGGAGAGGCGAAGGTCGAGAGCCATGCGTCCTCCGGAACACAACCCTGCCACGCTGCACTGCTTCTTGACACACACTTTTATTTGTACCCCTTTTTCGTGATAATGTAAAAAGTACAGGTGGCCATTTGATTATTTGTTCAGCTGTCTTATAGTTTGGGGGTAGAAGCTGTTAAGGAGCCTTTTGGACCTAGACTTGGCGCTCCGGTAGCACTTGCTGTGTGGTAGCAGAGAGAACAGTCTATGACTGGAGTCTTTGGCAATTTTTTGGGCCTTCCTCTGACACTGCCTAGTATAAATGTCCTGGATGGCAGGAAGCTTGGACCCAGTGATGTATTGGGCCATACACACTACCCTCTGTAGCGCCTTACGGTCGGATACCGAGAAGTTGCCATACCAGGCGGTGATGCAACCGTTCAGGATGCTCTCAATATGCAAGCTGTAAAACATTTTGAGGATCTGGGGACCAATGCCAAATCTTTTCAGTCTCCTGAGGGGGAAAAGGTGTTGTTGTGCCCTCTTCACGACTGTCTTGGTGTGCTTGGACCATGATAGTTTGTTGGTGATGTGGACACCAAGGAACTTGAAACTCTCGAACCGCTCCACTACAGCCACGTCGATGTTAATGGGGGCCTGTTCGGCCCTCCTTTTCCTGTAGTCCACGATCATCTCCTTTGTCTTGCTCACATTGAGGGAGAGGTTGTTGTCCTGGCACCACACTGCCAGGTCTCTGACCTCCTCCCTATAGGCTGTCTCGTCATTGTCAGTGATCAGGCCTACCACTGTTGTGTCATCAGCAAACTTAATGATGGAGTTGGAGTCGTGCTTGGCCACGCAGTCGTGGGTGAACAGGGAGTACAGAAGGGGACTGAGCACGCACCTCTGAGGAGCCCCGGTGTTGAGGATCAGCGTGGCAGATGTAGTTGCCTACCCTTACCACCTGGGGGGGGGCTAAATGCAGAGGGAGGTGTTTAGTCCCAGGGTCCTTAACTCCGTGATGAGCTTTATGGGCGCTATGGTGTTGAACACTGAGCTTATTCTTTGTGATTTTTATTTTTTATAATCTGTTCAAGGACATACATCTGGTGTATTAGAAGCAATTATTGGTACCATGATTGTCTTCAATGTTGTTTTTACACAAAGATTGACCATGAAGATTGAAAACTATAAAACATATGCCATGGCCATGCAACTGTCACCAGATCTCAACCCAATTGAGCACTTATGGGAGAATAGAGCGGCGCCTGCGACATTGTTTGATACCACCATCAACAAAACACCAAATTATGGAATTTCTCGTGGGAGAATGTTGTCGCATCCCTCCAATAGAGTTCCAGACACGTGTAGAATCTATGCTAAGGTGCATTGAAGCTGTTCTGGCTCATGGTGGTCCAACCCTATAGTAAGAGAGTTTATGTGGGTGTTTCCTTTAATTTGGCAGTTACCTGTAGCTATCACTGTTTCGACATTATCTTGCCTTTCATCGCGCCAAGCAGAGTAACACCCAACATTGTAATCAAAGATAAAGGAGCTTTACATTGGATTAGAAATAACATTTAGCGGGGGGAACTTTTGACCTTGATCAGAGTATATTAAAGTGGGACATTTAGCTCTCTCGTTGTCACACTCAACACTGTCCCCTTTTTATACTTTTCCATAGCGACATGATGGATTTATGGAGTTATAACTGAGCACTTTCCATAAGCCAATTTGATTGTTTAGGGTTAATGGGAGTAGGTAAGCATAAATCCTTTTAAACATGCTCAACAAAACTCCAGCAATGGCTATATACACAGCGAGACCAATCCAATCCCTTCAGATCAAGTTGGAGCTCAACAGGCTTTAGTAGTGTTGTTGCGTACATAGCCAAAATCTGTTTTCACTAGGCTAACTGCTGCCTGTGTAAGAGTTAACTGCAATTTTTTTTTTTAACGCAGTAAATGAGAATCCTGAGTCTTTTTTGTGTGAAGAGAACAGATTTTTGTCACACCGCTTCTCCCTTCCTCCTCTGCTTCGCTCCTCACTTTCTTGCCCGCCCACTTAGGGGGATCACAGGGAAAATCACGTGTTAGAAGCTATTTCCCCCTTTAAAAAAAAAAAAGGCAGTACTGGTGCTCTGGAATGCAGCCAGTTAGTGTGTGCAGCCTGAACACCGCTCACACAGCTGGTGCAAACAGCCAGTGTGCAACTTGTACACAATCTATTGAAACAGACAGCCAGTGTGTAGTCAGATTATTCTGGGATATACTTGAGTAATCATCCAGGGCTCGTAATCACGGCCGAATACCAACCAGGCCCCTGTCCTCCAGGGGGCCCACATTTGATTTTGTTAGTCATTCTCACTCGTATCATATTATGATGGCATAGGTAATTACAAAATGTGTAGAATTTGTGTATTTAAAAAAAAATGTATTATTATAATAATTTTTTTACGAAGGTGAGGGAGTGCCAAGATGGAGGTGCTTCAAAACCCCTTGTCAGTCATTTAGTGTGTGTGTGTGTGTGTGTATATTTATCTAATTGGCTGTGATGGTCATGGAATTTTGGATGATGGTTATTGGTCAGCTAAATGACTCCGGTCACCATAATAACCGTTCGAATAGCAAAAAAAACACATTTGTTTTAGATACACATTTTCTCCCCTCTGCTCCTTACTGCATGTGCTGCTGCAGGGAATGGGGGTCTTGGCTAAGCAACCGAAGACTCTCATTTGCTACAACGTCTTGCTTGTTTCAGCAAGGAGCGGTAGTTTCGTGACGTAGAGTCCATGTTGCAGCAGAAACGGACGAAGGCCCGGCCGTCCCGTCTTCAGTCAGCTGTTTTGGTCCACAATTTTTTTTAATGTATATATTTTACGGTTATGACGGTTATTTTATAGTGGTGTTCATCCACAACCATCGGTTATACGGTAATTACGCCAGCCCTAATGTGTGTGTGTATATACAAAAGTATGTGGACACCCCTTCAAGTTAGTGTGTTCGGCTAGTTCAGCCACATGCGTTGCTGACAGGTGTATAAAATCGAGCACCCGGCCATGCAATCTCCATAGACAAACATTGGCAGTAGAATGGCCTTACTTGAAGAGCTCAGTGACTTTCAACGTGGCACCCGTCATGGGATGCCACCTTCCCAACAAGTCAGTTTTTAAAAATGTCTGCCCTGCCAGAGCTGCCCCGGTCAACTGTAAGTGGTGTTATTGTGAAGTGAAAATATCTAGGAGCAGCATGGCTCAGCCGCGAAGTGGTAAGCCACACAAGCTCACGGAACGGGACTCCTGAGTGCTGAAGCGCGTAGCACTTAAAAATAGTCTGCCCTCAGGTTGCAGCACTCCCCACCGAGTTCCAAACTGCCTCTGGTAGCAACGTCAGCACAAGAACTGTTCATCGGGAGCTTCATGAAATGGGCTTCCCTGGCCGAGCAGCCAAGCATTGATTGGAGTGGTGTAAAGCTCGCCGCCTTTGGAATCTGAAGCAGTGGAAACGCGTTCTCTGGAGTGATGAATCACGCTTCACCCTCTGGCAGTCTGATGAACGAATCTGGGTTTAACGGATGCCAGGAGAACACTACCTGCCCCAATAGTGCCAACTGTAAAGTTTGGTGGAGGAGGAATAATGGTCTGTGGCTGTTTTTCATGGTTCGTGCTAGGCCCCTTAGTTCCAGTGAATGGAAATCTTAACGCTACAGCATACATTGACATTCTGTGCTTCCAACTTTGCGGCAACAGTTTGGGGAAGGCCCTTTCCTATTTCAGCACGAGAATGCCCCTGTGCACAAAGCGAGGTCCATACAGAAATGTTTTGTTGATCGGTGTGGGAGATCTTGACTGGCCTGCACAGAGCCCTGACCTCAACCCAAGCGAACACTTTTGGGATGAATTGGAACGCTCACTATGAGCCAAGCCTAATGGACCAACATCGGTGCCCAACCTCACTAATGCTCTTGTGGCTGAATGGAAGCAAGTACCTGTAGCATTGTTCCAACATCTAGTGGAAAGTCTTCCCAGAGGAGTGTAGCCTGGTATAGCAGCAAAGAGGGCACCAACTCCATATTAATGCCCATGATTTTGGAATGAGGTGTTTGACGAGCAGGTGTCCACATACTTTTGGTCATGTAGTGTACATTGGTAATAAACGGCTGTAACGCAAGGCTATTTCAATGTTGTTATGCGGTCTGACATTACTCTTACTGGAGGCTCCGCAAGAGTCCCTAGATAAGAGCATCTGCTTGGTGAGTCTTAGTAAATCATTATCTCGCCAATTAATTATTTTGTTAATGCTTTCTTTAATCCATCTTAATTTTTTTTCTTTCCCATTAGGCGAAACCTATATATGGAGGATGGTTGCTCCTGGCTCCAGAAGGAACCAATTTTGGCAATCCCTTGCACAGATCTCGGGTAAGTTAGTTAACCTCTGGTTGGTTTTGACGAATATATTCTAACCCAGTTGTAACCTTGTTGTCAAGTGCGTTCAATTGAGATTTCAAAATGTATTGTAGATAAGTCCTTCTAG
Source organism: Salvelinus alpinus (assembly GCF_045679555.1). Lineage (NCBI taxonomy): Eukaryota > Metazoa > Chordata > Actinopteri > Salmoniformes > Salmonidae > Salvelinus > Salvelinus alpinus. The sequence goes on from NC_092088.1 coordinate 25,374,852, forward strand.
ATTCCGGTCACTCAATCATTTGGTACTGTTATGCAGAAGAAGAAAGTCAACACTTTGTCAAAGCACAGGCCTACAGCAATTGATTTTTACGTCACCTCTGAAGTTATGAGTTCACAGCAAGCTATTCTTGCGACGTCGGTCTCTGTAGTCTTGTCTCTGTTCTGCCACAAACAAACAGAAATGAATAAAACTGGGGTTGAGTTTTGCAGAACGTTAACAATTGTTAGCTTAGCAGATGAGAATAACTGCAATAGTCTTGAATCGGGATGTTTTGACTCGCCTACACGTCTTGTATGAGCTTGACCAAGTTACCTCTTTAAGGCTACCCTAGACTGAGGTTTGGAGCCAGAGTGTGACCATTTAGTCACAATTTGCCACCCTTTTGACTTGGCTGTGTGAGTAAGAACACAGTGAGTGGGCAGCTCCCTGTGGGTGGCATGGTGCGCCTTCTAAAAAAAAATCCCCCGGACCAGCTCTTTCTCAGGGGCTAATGAGCATAATATTGACTCCGTCTCTCTGCTGCCGGTGCCCTGGGGTAGTTTGTAAGACTTGCTTTCCGTGTTCGCTCCGATATGATGTTGGAGCGTCCTGAAAGGGGAGGATTGAGGGGGAGTGGGAAAAGTCCCGGTTCTCACAGCCCCTGATGGCTTCCATATGGAGGGAGAGCATCTCTGGAGCCATCGGCCTCAGCCCTGTCAACAGTTCCCACCTCGTGATATCACTCACAGGCACTTTTTTTTTTCTCAGGAGTGTAAATAAACACACATGCTGAATTGGGGGTTGAAATGGTTGGCCCATATGAGAGGTTGATGATGGATGTATGGATCTCTGTTAGATTTGAAGTTGGCAGAGGACTCAACTGTAGGTACGGTTGGTCCCGTATTGGGTAGGAATGGGGGGGGGGGGAAATCGCTATTACAGTGCCGTTTTCTCTATTTTTGCATATTATGGACACTGAATGTTGTCAGCTCTTCAACCAAAACATAATATTGCTACTTTTCAAAAATGTATTTAATAAACAAAGTTATGTACCTGTGTGGAAAAAGTAATTTCCACCTCACACTCAATAACTGGTTGTGCCACCTTTTTAACTGCAATGACTACATCCAAACACTTCCTGTAGTTGTTGATCAGTCTCTCACATCCCCGTGGAGGAATTTTGGCCCGCTCTTCCATGCAGAACTGGTTTAACTCGGTGACATTTGTGGGTTTTCGACTATGAACTGATCGTTTCAGGACCTGCCACAACATCTCAATCGGGTTTAGGTCTGCACTTTGACAAGGCCATTCCCGAACTTTTAAATGTGTTGTTTTTGAGCCATTCTGATGTAGCGTTGCTTGTGTGTTTTGGATCGTTGTCTTGTTTGCATGACCCAGCTGCGCGTCAGCTCACGGATGGATGTGCCTGACATTCTCTGATACAGAGCAGAATTCATGATTCTTTCAATGATGGCAGGTCATCCAGGTCCTGAGGCAGCAAAGCATCCCCAAACCATCACACTACCACCACCATGCGGTTGTTACTGTGGAATGCGGTGTTTGGTTTTCACCAGTCCCGTTGTCCAAAAAGTTCAATTTTGACTAATCTGTTCATAGAACCTTCTTCCAAGAGGCTTCACAATCTTCCAGGTGCTTTTTTTGTTTGTTGTGGCAAACTTGAGTCTACTTTTTGGACGACACTGGTCCCGTTATGCCCGGCGAAAGCCAAACCCTGCATTCAGTGGTCCCCTCTGAGCTTTATATTACAGTTTTAATGGCCTCTGAATTAGTATGATGTTCCTGTAACTCTGGCTTTGCTGAGGACGCCTATCGGCAGCCCTATTCGGGGGCCCCCGACGCCCCGTAGATCACAAAGCACTTCCCCATCTTTTATTGATGGATCTCGGCAGAAAACCGAGGCCAGAAACTTAAACACCCGGACAAAACTGGGCATTAAGAAAGGAGGGGTTGGTGATAAAGGGCTAATATAGAGTGTGGAAAACATATAGCCTACCATTTATCATATTCACTAAAAAGAGAAAGTCATTTAGCGCTAGTTTCGCCCTAAGGCTTCTTTGCATACTTTCTAATACCTGGAAGTCCACTGGTGCCTTCAAGGGGAAAAAGAGGGAAAGAGATGTAACAGCCTGGGTTAAAGGGATGTTTTTTTTTTTTTGTCTTGTGATGATCCAATCTTCTCCTCAAACAAACATGGACTACCCTGGTTGTAGAATGTACACTTGGAGGACACTTTGGTGTTGGAGGGATTAGCTACAGTGCATAGAGTGTACGCTAGAACGCTGGATGTTTCTGTTTTGGCTGTGGCATGTTTTCATCAGATGCTTGCGGAGGTTCCTGTTAGCGCCAGGAATGTATCCTGGTGAACAGTGATTGCTCAGCGATCATGTCTCGGTGGTTGGCTTAAGTCAACCTCTCCTCTGTTAGAGTTGAAGGCATTCTCTCTCTCTCACTTCGTTTCTCTCTCTCGGTCTCTCTATCGGTCTGTCTTTCTCTTTGTATTTAAGTGACACATATGTCCAGTATGCAGCACAACAGTCTGTCATTTTCAAATGTTGCCAAGCCAACACACTGGATACCGAATGGTAAACTTTACCCGTGTGTGTGTGCGCGGCGCGTGTCTGCGTGTTGGGGTAATGGTGTTGACTCAGTCCTGGCTTTGGGATCTAGGGCACACTGACTCACTAAGTCATCTGCAGCCATGCCCCCGAAAAAAAGAGCTATGAAACCGCAACGCATGCTGGGGACTTTTCGGTGTTGTTGGGCTTGGGGATTCTTCTGAGTGATCCCTGCTTTATAGCATAGCCACTATAGGTTCATACATTCATAGGCTAACTCCCTACACATACAGTATGTGTTCTGTGGTCATTGGAAATCCAACCGTGCCTGTATACCACCACTTTCATAAACTGCGTTGCGCTTAGCATTTGAGCTACATTGCTTTTACCCAAATCAACGGGACAGTTTAAGTCCTATAATAGCATACATATTATGTAGCGTAAGTTACCCTATCAGATGTCACTATAACTAGCATCTCTCTCTCTCTCTCTCTACAGAAATGGCAGAGGAGGTTCTTCATCCTATACGAACATGGATTACTCCGCTACGCCCTGGACGAGATGGTGAGTCAACTTCCCCGTTAAGCACTAAATTATGTTTTATGATGTCCGTAGTTTATTAGCGAGGCCGTCTTTATTTAAATTTTTTTACAGAACCGGAGACATTTACGCCCAGTTTAGACATGAAAACAGTCTACATGTTGTGCGTGTGTTGTCAGTCAAGTTGGACACATGCCTTTTGATGTTTTCCGGCATGTGTAAGCGGAGTGTTGGGATTCTGACACTCCTGAGGCGTACCTGTGTGTCTGAGGTGGGCCCGGTGCCACAGGGCTGGGTTGTCAACACTCCGAGCACACCGTCCCTCTGGGGCTAGCATAGCGTCACGCTAACATGCTAATTCGTAGAGAACTAGCTCAGTGAGGTTGAAAGGAATGCGAGGACACCAGGTGTCACATAAGTCAGGTGCACAGTTGTGTTTTTTTTAAAGGTGCAAACAAACCTGTGCAACTGACCGTGGCAACTTTCCACCTGAGGCATAAAAACGGCAATTTTTAATCAATTTTGAGGCCTTTCTGTTTATCAGTGTCACTGTTGGATACTCTGTATGGACCTACTACCTTCCCTACCAACACATGATGTTCTGACAACTTGTGACAACGTTACATGTTGTTAAGAAGGTTGGTCGTGATGCCATTACCAGGTGACAGCGTTGTGACGAAGTTGCCACAAAATTGTAATTGTTTCTCTAAAGTAAATAAAGTTGAGGTACACATATTCAACAATGCCCTCTTAGTGCCAGCAGTTTAGCAATTCATATGAGGAGTGGAGAGAGTGGGCAGGCAGTGTATTGATTGGCCCGTATTCCTCTTATCCAACTGCTTGGAAAGAGAGGCTCTTTTTTTCTTTCTTTTTTTTAACGAGAGGTGAAAACCGCATCGGGATGAAAGAGCTCTTGGTTCATTGCTGTTGACTCATTCTCTCTGCGGTGTTCGTTGGTGAGAGATGCTGAGTGCCCTTATGTAAGCGAGGCAGTGGGAAGAGGCCTTTTCTGGTGTGTGTGTGTTTCCGTGCACATTGGTGGTGAAGCTATTGGTATGTGGGTGGAAAACGCATCCCTCAACTCAAAGGGGTCATCAGAAAAGAATTGTTGATCTGTAGAGACCTGTTACGTACATACCAATGCACGCATTTATCAGTGTGTAGGAAAGGAGCAGTACATGTTACATTGATCATCCTCTCACCAGGTGAAGCATACCTGAGAGTCAGTGAAATGAAAAGACAGCGATTTGGATTCGAGCGAGGGGACAAATAAAGAATACGTGAGGGGGAGGAGGAAAGGAAAAAGAGAGGGTGTCTCCCACTCGCCCTCCCTTTCCCTTCCTCCTCGGTTCGTGTCACTTCATCTTTTCATCTGCCGTCTGAAAGGAGGATCAAAATAGGTCCGCAACGGAGGTGGAGAGCTGGAGTGCTCTAAATATAGATATGTGAAGTGTAGAACAAGCGATGATGAATACATCATGTTTGAATAATTGTTGGGCCATTTTTAATAAGCGGCTGCAAATTGAGCTAAATAGCGCCTATATCTGGCACCAGAAGCTAGGCCTTTGGTGAAACAGAGTGCGAGTTGCTCATATCCTATATTATACTCTCTTGTTGGATTGTAACCTTTATTTAACTAGGCAAGTCAATTAAGAACAAATTCTTATTTACAATGATGGCCTACCGGGGAACAGTCGGTTAACTGCCTTGTTCAGGGGCAGAACAGATTTTTTTTTACCTTGTCTGCTCGGGGATTCGATCAGCAACCTTTCGGTTATGGGCCCAACGCTTTAACCACTATGCTACCTAGCAGTGCTTCTGATCTTGGGGTGTGTGTACCTTCAGGGGTGCTTGGCTTATCCACGGGGTATTTGGGAAGACTCATAAGAACATAGGCCTACTGGTAAAATGCACGAGGGGGTTCTTCCGTGGTACTCCAGGCAGAGCAAAATGTGATTTCAGGGTACAGGAACCAAAAAGGTTGAGAACCACTGGCCTAAAGCATATTACGTATGTGGTAGAGGCGAGTTGTGTACCGTCCCTAAGAATTATTGCACTGTGTAGAATAAGGTGTGTGTGTGTGTGTTTCGCATGTGTGTTCCCCCCCCCCTGATGGAGAGTGCTGTATCCCCAGGACATAATGAGAGGGCAGGGATGGATGAAGGCCTCGGTGGGGCTGCTGAGACCACACTCCTCTTCTCTTCCTCTCCAGATCAAATATACCCTCCGTCACCCAGCCTCCACAAACACTCAACAACATACATGCACTACGTTAGAAAAACAAGCAGCACGACTACACAACACAAGGCATACACGTCTAACCACAACACAAGGGCATACACGTCTAACCACAACACAAGGCATACACGTCTAACCACAACACAAGGGCATGGGCAATAATATCATGCACCATGAATTCACTCCAAACATAGGACAATGACATGTACAGTAACGCACTTTAACACAAGGAAATACACACACACACACTCCTTTAGACTTTTCAGAAATGGGAACGATAAAAAGCATGACGTCTCCTCAAAACCATGAAACCCAGGGCCTGTAGCCACATCAGAGGCCCACCAGAGAGCACAGGGTTGGGTTTAGGAGATGAGAAGGTTGCCCCTGTGTATGTGTGTGTGTGTATTTTTTCCGGGGCCTCTAGTTTTTATGGCTTTGGTGTCCTGCATGGCTCTAAACAGGCCCAGATGGGCTGTGGTCCCAACCCGCAGGATGTGGCATCGCCCTGGGGGGGGGGGGGGGGGAGAGATCACACGCTCCCACTGGGCGTTTTTGGGGTCGCCCTCCACTCCTCCAGGGGTGAACAGTGAACACCCAGTGAGACTCCACCACCATTTTAGACCAAGGAGGGCAAGAGTGGCTTTGAAGAGAGGTTATCAGAGGTAGACTGTGTGTGTGTGTGGAAGGAGAGGGGGAAGATATACCAAAGAGAGAGTGTGTGTGTGGGAGGAGATAGCAGAGAGTGAGAAAGTGTGGGTGGGTGGATGGAGAGTAGGAAGAGTTACTTTCCAGTAGCAGTAGATGGGAAGAAAGAGATGGAGGGAGAGTGAGCAGAACGTGTCTGCCTATATCAAACATGTGCATCCGTCCTAGTGTATGGTACAATGGGCTTTGAGCTGTAGTGCTGGGTTTGTCTTAGCATAGGCCCCAAAACAACTAACATTTTCTAAGTACATTTCCAAAAGGAATCGGTAAACTTGGAGCTTTATGTTAAAGATTTCATCCTTGTCACTGATTTTGAAAGATATGAATTTGATTGACATATGAATGAAAGCCCCAATCGTGGAACATACGGTATTGACCAGTTTTGCCAGGGCTGTCTGAAGTTAAGTCGCGTTGCCTTGGTAACGCCTTTCTGTTCCTTTGTTCAACAGCGCGTTAAATGGATGTTTGACCATGGCGTTGGGTGAATTGTAGGCTACCAGAGTTGACTGTTTTGTTATCTTTTGTTAAAAGAACTAGCTGTTTTTGCAATCCTAAAGTGGTTCAAGAATGTGGTGTGCGAGCCGTGAGTGTGTGTGTGTGTGAGCACTCGTGTAGGACAACGAGTGCTTGACTGCAGAGTGTGTCAGGAACAAGTGTTGCTGGGTCAGAAGTGTCTCAAGGCCTCAGACAGGAGTCACGGTCACCTGAAGGAGTCAAGAGATGAGTAAGCAGTTCTAGAGGAACATAATGTCATCGCTGAAATTATTTCCACAAATATGGCTTTCACTTTTGCATGGAACATGTTGTGATGTGTATTATGCTTAGACTGCGTGATAGGAACACGTATCACAGACACACGCACCGCAATCCCTTATCACACCTCGGACAAAGCAGGTGCTGCGTGGAGATTTTTCGCCTCAGCGGGAGACTCTTGACAACATCACCAGCACACAGCTCAACACCCACTCTCTAATGGGCCCTCCTGCGACGCGGTCTAAAATGGACACGGCCACACCTAGCTCCTATTGACCACTTCGTTGACTTGGTTCAAACGCACAGCTCAACACCTACACTCCAACAGCCACTGTGTGACGTGGCTTAAAATAGGTTTGGTGTTCATGTTAGTATTCATGCTAAAGAAAGTCGCACACTCCATCTATAAACTCCCAGCAATTTATTGGGTGTTTACCAACGTTTCGGCCGAGGAAGGCGCAGGGTGCCGGGGGAGGCGCCAGGGTGCCGAGGAAGGCGCAGGGATGCCGAAACGTTGGTCAATACCCATTAAATTGCTGGGAGTTTATATATGGAGTGTGCGACTTTCTTTTATTTTTTTGAGTTTATTCGTCGTTAGTCAGCACCTCCACACAAACACATTTTTCAGGGTGTGCGCCAGCTCATGTTTTTAATCTAGTATTCATGCTCAACACACCCACTAACTCGTTGGCATGAGGTGGAGAATCCGAATCGGGTGGGGATATCGTTTTGTCTTGCTGCTGCTGTTTGTTTTGTTTTTTCTCTCCAGACGCTGTAGAATTACATCTATGAATGTTATCATATTAGGTTACTTGTTTCCTGACTGTGTTTCAGCTTTTGTATCCTGTTAGGGTAGGCCAGATTCTGTTGCTGTATTGAAAACCATGAATTAGAGCTAGGATTGCAAAATCAACATAAATCAATCGTTGTTTCTGCTTTGGCAGTGCCTTTAAATTAATATTACATGCTGTCTATTGGGCATGTTATATTGGCGTGTTAGCCTAAGTAACTTTGATCAATTATCGGATCACCTTTCCCTTGTTATCACTGGTTCTATCATGGCAGCTCTTTTAAAAGCGTTGCCCGTAGCATCCCGAGGCTAGTAGTCTTATGTAATTCTTCTAGTGTGAATTATGTAAGTGTGTTGACACCCGCGGGTGAAACCTCCTTACCTATCGTGTTACGGGAACATAAAGTTTGGTTTGACCCGTTTCTGCCTGACGTGGTTGTCGAAGGATAAGGGATTGTGGGGTTGGTCAGCCGAGGCAGATCTGATTCTACACGAAGGCCATAGAGGCACAACTAAATGCTGTTCAGTCTCATTGGACAAACCGAACTGTACTTACTTTTTAATTGCTGGTATTTGGCCTTCTTTCCCTCTATTTACAGCTTGTTTGCTTGAACGCACCGCTACAGGTTTTGTGTAAGACCCCAGTCTGAGTTTGCCTCGGCCAAAGATTTGGCTAAAGATTTGTCTGCTTGCCACACGTGAGACGAGATTGTGACACACTGGAACGTGCAAGGCCCACCCCCCCCCAACCCCAACATTAAACTGCAAGCTATTTTTAACTGGCTCCAAAAAGCCTTTTGTCTTTTGCCTGGTCATGTGGATACAGGGGACAGGGAGTGCTGCAGTGTTGTTGCCTCCAGGCGATCTGTGGCGGGACATAACTGGAAGCCCACTCCCCCACCCCCCCCTCAATTAGAGCTGCTCGCTCCCAGAAGGCTTTCGAAGCACTGCAGCCAGCCATGGGAAAAGAGGGGAGAGGCGGAGTAGGGAGGGAGGGGGACTGGGTTTATAGGAGAGAGCGCGGGATGGAGTGAAAGAGGTGGTGATGGTGTAGGAATGGGAGTAGATTGAGAGGGATTTGGGTAGTTAGGGATGTTGGAAAGAGAATTCACAGGGATCGAAGGTGGGGTGGGTGGGTGTGTGGGAGAGAAAGGAGGGATTTAGAAATAGAAGGGAGGGAAAGCGACCGAAAAAGAGGAGTTGGGAAGTGGATTACAAGTCAGACCGTCTATAAGACCGTGTAAGTCTAAACCCAAGTGGTGTTCTCTGCTAGTTTGTTTACAGACCGCGTCAAGGCTTGTTTTGGACTGGGAAGATTGGGTGCGTGAGAGTGCTTTTTAACCCCTGCCCTTCCTTCCCCTGGCTCCAGTAGGAACTGATCTTCTGGAATGTAAACAGCCGCGGCTTACAGTGGGGTCACTGTTCCCGACGTACAAAGCCGCAAAACCATGGGAATACCCATTCACTGGGCTTCTAATCGCCTAGGTCCATACAGTTTGCTCCCGAACAACCACACAGCCCTGCCACAGATCCCGAGGCAGAAAGCTATTGTCTCATACAATGGCAAGTTATGTTTTGTAAACATGCCATATTTTCCGTTTGAATGCTCCCATGTGTTAAGCTCAGCCATTAGTGGAAAGCCAAATCAGTGACATAATATGCAAAAATAAAACCAAAACGAAGCTTGCCGTCTGTTTTCTTGTGATAAAGGTTGTGTGTTTTGAACGTTATCCAGAAGTTATTTTGATAACTTAAAAAGTGAGTTATTCAAGGGTTACGCAGCAAACCAATGCGCTAAAGAGGCCCATTGTGCCCTGTCTGCTATCTGTGCAGATAGAAACTGGGAAATGGGTGGGTAAAGAGACCAAGGTGGAGCAGGCTTGAAGAGTCATAACGTATGCTGCTAGTTCTAGTGCACATCACAGTATAGTCCTATATACTGCCACACACACACACACACACACACGGACCTACTTCCTGTGGGTGCTTTCAGACTATTTGTCACTCCACTACCCTCTTCCTGTCTGTCTCTTTTTCCATCGGTTTAAACCTCTGCTCTCCAGTCTTTCTGGCCTGGCTTTAGTCAACAGACATCCCGGATATGACACAGATAAAGATCTAATCTGTCCCAGTGGTTAACTGTTTGGATACTTTCATCACTTTAGTCAAAGCAGCGCGGTCCAGCCGTGCTTTCTAGACTGTACCGCACTGTAGGCCTACTGTCTGTCGGCTAGGCTAACACTGGCTGTCTGCTAAATAACAATGCTAAGGTTCTTGCCACCAGTCTTTTAGCCCCTAATGGAGAAATTACTGTTCACCCTATATCTCAATGACCCCAGCAGAGGTTTAGAGTAGCTTCTAATGTGGCGTTGTTATGCTAACGCAATGCAAATATGCTAATGTTGCTACATGCTAAAAGTTGCTATGCTAATGCTGTGGCTCATACAGAGACTATTTCTACCAGACGCTTTGAAGAGAGTAGTTACTAAAATAAATTGATACCCTACCTCCTAAAAATAACGACTTCCCAAATTACAATGGCTAAACAACATTTCCAGTGGCCAAACTCAAATCCACACACAGTCCTCCCAGTTTACAGATTTGCCCAGCATAGTTACATGGAACCCAAACCGGCTGCAACAAACGCGATCACGACATGCAGGTTAAAATATCAAAACAAACTCTGAACCAATTACATTAATTTGGGGACAGGTCGAAAAGCATTAAACATTTCTGGAAAATTAGCTAGTTAGCTTGCACTTGCTAGCTAACGTTAATCTGTCCTATTTAGCTAGCTTGCTGTTGCTAGCTAATTTGTCCTGGGATATAAACATTGAGTTGTTATTTTACCTGAAATGCACAAGTTCCTCTACTCCGACAATTAATCCACACATAAAACGGTCAACAGAATCGTTTCTAGTCATCTCTCCTCCTTCCAGGCTTTTTCATCTTTGAACTTATGGTGATTGGCATCTAAACTTTCATAGTATTACCACGACGACCGGCAAAACAGTTCGTCTTTCAATCACCCACGTGGGTATAACCAATAAGGAGATGGGAGAGGCAGGACTTGCAGCGCGATCTGCGTCAGAAATGGGAATGACTTCTATTTTAGCCCTTGGCAACGCAGTTGCTCATTGGCGCGCGTGAGCAGTGTGGGTGCAATAATTGAATAACATGGATTTCTAAATTTATTTTGTGGTCAGCCTGTTACCCACCCTCAGCGTTAGTCACTTCCTCCTCCAAACAAACTGTGTGTGGTGCCTAAACTGTTGGGATGTGTGTGATCTCTTCCTTCTACTTCATGTGAGAGAACCTATGGAGGCAATATTGTAGATGTCTTGTTAAGTGGTTCATTGTTTCCACAGTATTGTATTCTCTTGCAAGGTTCTTCAGTCTTTACCTCCAGTTAGGCAAGCTGTCAGGCACTGGACAGAATCACTCAAGGTTGGGGCAGTATATCTCTCAGCACCTCTGGTGTTTTTGTATGAGTTGTAAGATGGCGCTGCAGTGGATAGCAGCCGTTTTACATGCTCCTGACCAATTTGACACTTTTGTGTGTTTTTTTAAGCTGATCTTTGTACATAATGTCTCTGCCATAATTTCCTATGAACGAATACAGCTTCTGGACATCAGAAGAGCTACGTTTCCCCCCCCCCCCATCCCCACAGTGACAATAAGTACATATCATAACGAGAAGCCATGGATTACATGCAACATCCGCACTGAGCTAAAGGCCTGCTTCTTTCAAGGAGCGGGACATTAATCCGGACGCTCATAAGAAATCCCGCTACGGCATTCGACGAGCCATCAAACAGGCAAAGCGTCAATACAGAACTAAGATGGAATCCTACTAAACTGGCTCTGACAATCATTGAATGTGTCAGGTCTTGCAAACTATCACGGACTACAAAGGGAACCCCAGCGGCGAGCTGCACACTTACATAAGCCTACCAGACGAGTTAAATGCTTTCTATGCTTGCTTCGAGGCAAGCAACACTGAACCATGCATAAGAGCACCAGCTGTTCCGTACCTTTCTCTCTGTAGCCGATGTAAGACCTTTTAAACAGGTTAACAGACTGATTACCAGGACTAGGGCTGTTGCAGTGACCGTATCATTGCCACACCAGCAGTCATGAGTCATGACTCATGAAAATTCTAAGTGACCGTTGAGTCACGGTAATCTCCTTTTATGCACTCTGGACAGGCATTAGTAGTACCCAACTTGCCAATGATCATCAGGTCGCTAATGGCCTGGTTCTCAGGGCCCTATTGTCCCTCTAACCACAGACATCAATGCAAATTAAATCGAAAATCACAAACACTTATCAAAATAGTATGTGCTTTTAAAACTCATCTCACTCTGATCAATTTGAATAAAATAAATTAAACGGGTTGAATGAAAAACATGATCATTGTGGATGCTTCAAAACCTGACTTAAAATAATGATTGTGCTGCTATACAATACAACCTACTGCATATTACACAAGGCAGAAAAACATTTTAAAAAATACTGATTTTAAGATATCTTTGGCACATAATTGGTCTAGCCTAAATGAACATTCATATTTATCCTAAAATGATGGTGGATTTGATTTTGAATAGCCTAGTAATAGGATACGTTTTATATTTTCATAATTAATAGGCTGACTATTACCTTTTTATAAAGAATCTCACCAGCACAAGTTTCCATCCCATCCCCTCCCCTCTCTCCTTCAGTCCTGTCTCCAGTGCGCGTTGAGAGGGGCTGTCAACAGTTTAATGAAATTTGTTTCGTTGTGAGAACATGTTACTATCGACGTTCCTGAACAGATTTCACTTGCTTTCCCAAATGAAGCACTGGGTAGCTGCAGGAACAGGGTTGGAGAGCCTCGGGCTGTGGCGGGCACAACATTTTGTCAGCCGGTGATTGTCAAGCAAATAACTGTCAGTCTCATGGTAATTCACCGTTAATTAACATAAACACATTTAGCATCTCCTGGCTTCCACACACAGCCTACAAGCCATTTTAAAAAGTTGAATAAATCCATGTAATATACCCTACACCTTCACAATAAATCCATTATTTTAGACCGGTCTAAAGAAGCATGATATGGAGAAAATGGCTATGCCAAATGGCTGTAGGCTACACTAGTTCATTTAGCAGACAGGATTTGCTTATCTATCTGTGGCATTATTTTATAGTATGAAGAATACAATTGAACAAAAAGCTGAATAAAATATAAATATTTTCTCAACAATTTGAGGGAGTGCGCACATGCGGCTATTCTGTGAGCGGTTAACAAAGAAATAGGTATTCCTACATGCCTAATTTAGAGGTATTACGGTAACTTTAGTTCTGTAAACTTTGGGCTATATGTTTTGATTTTTAATACATTGTAAGGCTGCCCACATTTACTTTTCGTCAGCCAACAAGATGAGTAGGCCTAACGAACAGCGAGCGCACTAGCCTATATCAATCTACTATTCCCCCATAGGACAAAAGTCGACCTATTCTGTGCAAGAAATAAATATTCCGAACAGTTGTGGGATGTGATGGATCCCAAATTTAATACAAGTACTAGCATCAAAACCTTTTTTATGCAATGTGGCTGACGCAACAGAGCAGAATGTTTAACTTAAAATGTTGATAAACTATTAGGCTATTTCTTCACGTTATAAGCGCAGTAATGTGCACATGGTAGTAGGCTATAAGCGTTAATGTTCCATTAGCGGAAAACCCCATTATCAATAGTGACCGCAAATGTGATTATGCATGTAATGCTTTTATTATAAAGGTGCATTTTTATGGTGACAATGATCTTCCCCAAACTTGAACTTAACGCACTGCGTATATACACCAGTTAGGCTCTACACCCCTTGTAAAGTAGATTGATGTGCTTAATTTGAAGAAGTTATTTGGCCACTTTAGTTGTGATACAAACCTTATTAAAACATATAGGCCTATGGGCTAGGCTAAATGAGGTGTGCAACTATGATTAGAAAAAGTAGCAAAAAAAGGCATTGTTTCTTATGCTGGTCATCATTTACGAGTGATATGCTAATATTGTCACCCATCAGCCTATTCTTGATTTAATCTTGTCTTTACATATAATATATATATATGTGTGACATTTGTTAGGATTTAGAATAGACTATTATCATGCACCTGTATCAACCGGGGCAGCAGGAACAAATACAGTACATGTCATCTATGCACTTTAAATAGCGAATAGAGGACGATTTTTCCCCATGGTTTATTTATGCCAGCCAGGTAGGCTATACTTCTGTTGTAAATATAAGCTATGTGCTCAATATTAGGAACGTTGAGAAATTAATATAGTAGGCCTAGCCTATAGAAAGCTGATGGGACCCTCCTCTTTTTATTAGCAGCCATCCCTCTATTTTCTCCCGCAATTAAATAGCCTATTGAAATGTTGCACAACATGAGATCATGGGCTCTCATGAAGTGTTTGATTTTAGATTTTCAAATACATTTGCATTGATGTCAGAGTGATTAGAGGGACAATAGAGTGCGGCGTACCAGGCAGTTAGCAAGTTTGGTAGGCTATTAATGACCAGCAGCAGCATCAGAACTTGGAGAGGCCTAATTACCGTGACTAAATGGTCATGTGGAATTTGACTGCCTTCATTACTCGTGACCGCCGGTATGGCGGTAATAGTCACCGCAACAGCCCTTGGAGAGCCCATGGTAGAGTTTGGGCGGAATATCACCTGTCGCGCAGCTAAATTACCGGAGTAGACACCTGACACGAGTGAAAAACTACCGACGGGAAAGTGGCCTCCATTTGCTATTCCAGTGTATACGGATGACATGTTTTTTTAGTCTTGCCCCAGTTCTTGCCCATTTCATAACGGGCCATTCTAAATTTAAACTAATTTTACATATTAGTAAAGTCAATATTAAATTGAGAATAGTCTGATGGTTGTTGTTACGTTACAGCCTTATTCTAAAATGGATTAAATAAAATGTTTTCCTCATCAATATCCCATAACGACAAAGAGAAAACAGGTTTTTAGAAATGTTTGCAAATTTATTCAAACAAAAAAACGGATACCTTATTTACCTACAGTGACCACCATAATTCATTGGACAGTGACCATTTTTTTTGTTATTTTGGTTCTGTACTCTAGCACTTTGAGTTTGACAATGAGGGTGAAGTGCAGACTGTCAGCTTTAATTTTAGGGTATTTTCATACATATCGGATGAACCGTTTAGAAATGACAGCACCTTTTGTACATGGTCCCCCCCATTTATAAGGTACTACAAGTATTTGTTGAATTGGCTTCACAGATGTGTGTCGTTAGGCAGGTGTATTCAATTGTGTCGTTAGTAAATGCAGCAGAGCTGTTGATGAATAGTATTGATTCTAGACTTTGCTATTGCCTTTAGAGGTTGTTGTTGGGTGTGACAACATGAGGAAGACAGCAGTGTCGATGCAAATGAAGCTGGCTGTCATAAGGCTCAGAAATGAAAATCAATCAATCAGGAACATTGCAAAAACCATGGGCATGCCTAAGTCAACAGTTTGTTTCATCACTTCTTGTCACTACAGGGGGTGCTGTTTCAACTTTGACATTTTGCGTCTCCAAATTAAACTGCCTCGTACTCAATTCTTGCTCGTACAATATGCATATTATTATTACTATTGGATAGAAAACAATCTCTAGTTTCTAAAACCGTTTGAATTATGTCTGTGGGTGAACCAGAACTCTTTCTAAAGCGAAAATCATGACAGGACATGCGAAGGTCAGAAAAATAGTCTCTGTTCTCAGATCAGTTTAAAGCTCTGTGTGCCCTATGGATCGAAATGAACTGCACCCGCCTTCCCCTGGATGTCAGTAACCAATGAGAAGTGGAATGGAGTCTCTACGTATTTCTCAGAGTTTATAAAAGGCAATGGAGTGACATGTACGTTCTTTTGGACGCTCGCCAAGGCGCAAGAGAGGACATCAGAATGGCATGTTGAATAGCTCTTGTTATCGGGCTAAGATATATCCGTCTGTGATTTAATTCGATATAGGTGTTAGAAACATCATAACGAAGTTATTTGAAACCGATTTATATCAGTTTATGCGAGTATATTGCTATTTTCGGAATTTTCGTAGTATTGCGTTTGAGGATTTGGACGTGTGTGTGCCACGTAGCTAATGTTAGCTGCTAGTTCCGAAGTTGAAGTGGACGTTTTACAACAAAGCAACGATTCTTTTGGACAAAAGGACACCTTGCCCAAGATTCTGATGGAAGCTCGTCCAAAAGTAAGAGCTATTTATGATTTTATTCCGTATTTATGTGGAAAAATGTAAACGCATTTTTCGGCCATTGTTGCGGCACTAGTCTGGCTGTAACGCACACTGTATGTCTAGTAACGTTAATTTTAAAAATCTAAATCAGCGGTTGCATTAATAACCAATGCATCTTTCATTAGCTGTCCAACCTGTATTTTTTTAGTCAATCTAATCGATAAATAATCGTAAACTTAGGTGCCCTTCCAAGATGGCGCCGCCCAGAATGCATGCCATGTTTTGACTGATTACATAGCATAACCACGATTTGTGATGCTAAATATGCACATTTTCGAACAAACTCTATATGCATTGTGTAATATGATGTTACAGGACTGTCATCTGAAGAATTCTGAGAAGGTTAGTGAAAAAATTAATATATTTTGGTCGTGATAACGTTTTCGCTCTTTTTGCCTTGAATCAATGCTGGGGTGATGTTAGCTCATGTGGTATGCTAATATAACGATATATTGTGTTTTCGCTGTAAAACACTTAGAAAATCTGAAATATTGTCTGGATTCACAAGATGTTGGGCTTTCATTTGCTGTATGCTGTGTATTTTTCAGAAATGTTTTAAGATGAGTAATTAGGTAATACACGTTGCTCTCTCTAGTTATTCTAGTCGCTTTGGGTGAGTTTTGTGATAGTGGCTGCAATGGTAAACTGTGATTTATACCAGAAAAATTCACATTTTTCTAAAAAAAGTATGAAGTTGTTTCTTGGTTAGTGGCTATATATATATCTTTATTTAGTCGAATTAGTGATAGCTACTGATGGAGTAAAACTGGTGGAGTAAAAAAAGTGGTGTCTTTTGCTAACGTGGTTAGCTAATAGATTTACATATTGTCTTCCCTGTAAAACATTTAAAAAAATCAGAAATGATGGCTGGATTCACAAGATATTGGTCTTTCATTTGCTGTATGCTGTGTATTTTTCAGAAATGTTTTAGGATGAGTATTTTGGTAATTGATGTCGGTCTCTGTAATTATTCCGGCTGCTTCCAACGCTATTTCAGATTGCAGCTGCAATGTAGAACTGTGATTTATACCTGAAATATGCAAATTTTTCTAAAAAACATATGCTATACCATAAATATGTTATCAGACTGTCATCTTATGAAGTTGTTTCTTGGTTAGTGGCTATATATATCTTTATTTAGTCGAAATTGTGATAGCTGCCCATGCAGGAAAAAAATGGTGGAGAAAAAAAAGTTGTGTATTTTGCTATCGTGGTTAGCTAATAGATTTACATATTGTGTCTTCCCTGTAAAACATTTTAAAAATCAGAAATGATGGCTGGATTCACAAGATCTGTATCTTTCATCTGGTGTCTTGGACTTGTGATTTAATGATATTTAGATGCTTGTATTTACTTGTGATGCTATGCTAGGCTATGCTAGTCAGCTTTTTTACTGTGGGGGGTGCTCCCGGATCCGGGTTTGGTAGCAGTGAAAGGTTAACAAGAAAAAAACAACCGGTGAACTCAATTATGTCAAAAAACCCGGTAGACTGAGGAAGACCACTGTAGTGGATGACCGGAGAATACTCTCTATGGTGAAGAAACCCCCCCCTGACAACAGCCCAACAGATCAAAAACACTCTCCTGGATGCAGGTGTAGATGTGTCAAAGTCTACCATACGTAGAAGACTACACCAGCAGGACTACAGTGGGTACACTACAAGATGCAAACCACTGATGAGCCTGAAGAACAGAAAGGAGAGATTACAGTTTGCTAAAAAGCACCTAAAAGAGCCCCAAGAGTTCTGGAAAAAAGTATTGTGAACAGATGAGACAAAGATTAACATGCACCAGAGTGATGGAAATAGGAAAGTGTGGAGAAAAAAAACACATGCCCATGATCCAAAGCATACCACCTCATCCGTGAAACATGGTGGAGGGGGTGTTATGGCTTGGGCCTGTATGGCTGCCAGTGAAACATGGTGGAGGGGGTGTTATGGCTTGAGCCTGTATGGCTGCCAGTGGAACAGGCTCACCTGTCTTCATCGATGATGTGACTGCAGACAGAAGTAGAACAATTAATTCTGAAGTCTACAGAAATATTTTATCTGCTCAGATTAAACCAAATGCCTCAACTCATTGGATGGCACTTTATCATGCAACAAGACAATAACCCTAAACATACTGCTAGAGCAACGAAGGGGTTTTTGATGGCCAAAAAGTGGAAAATCCTTGACTGGCTGAGTCAATCACCAGATCTGAATCCAATTGAACATGCATTTACATGCTGAAGAGGAGACTGAAGGCAATTAGTCCCCTGCCTCTGGCAGAGCATCACCAGGGAAGATGCCCAGCGTCTGATGTCGATGCATCGCAGACTTCAAGCAGTCATTGCATGCAAAGGATATGCGACCAAATATGAACAATGATTACTTTATTCTACATTATGTTAAACTGTCCAATGTTTTTTGATGCCCGAAAATGGGGAGGACTATGTACAAAAGCTTCTATCATTTCTAAACGGTTAATCCGATATGTATGAAAATGCCCTCAAATGAAAGCTGATAGTCTGCACTTCACCCTCATTGTCATTGTATCCTTTCAAACTCAGTCACTGTCAAATGGTCACTGTCAAATGATGGTCACTGTCAAATGAATTATGGTGCTCACTGTAAGTATTCAGCCCCTTTGCTATGAGACTCGAAATTGAGCTCAGGTGCATCCTGTTTCCATTGATCATCCTTGAGATGTTTCTACAACTTGATTTGGAGTCCACCTGTGGTAAATTCAATTGATTGGACATGATTTGGAAAGGCACACACCTGTCTATATATATATATATATATATATATATATATATATATATATATATATATATATACTGCTCAAAAAAATAAAGGGAACACTTAAACAACACAATGTAACTTCAAGTCAATCACACTTCTGTGAAATCAAACTGTCCACTTAGGAAGCAACACTGATTGACAATAAATGTCACATGCTGTTGTGCAAATGGAATAGACAAAAGGTGGAAATTATAGGCAATTAGCAAGACACCCCCAATAAAGGAGTGATTCTGCAGGTGGTGACCACAGACCACTTCTCAGTTCCTATGCTTCCTGGCTGATGTTTTGGTCACTTTTGAATGCTGGCGGTGCTCTCACTCTAGTGGTAGCATGAGACGGAGTCTACAACCCACACAAGTGGCTCAGGTAGTGCAGCTCATCCAGGATGGCACATCAATGCGAGCTGTGGCAAGAAGGTTTGCTGTGTCTGTCAGCGTAGTGTCCAGAGCATGGAGGCGCTACCAGGAGACAGGCCAGTACATCAGGAGACGTGGAGGAGGCCGTAGGAGGGCAACAACCCAGCAGCAGGACCGCTACCTCCGCCTTTGTGTAAGGAGGAGCACTGCCAGAGCCCTGCAAAATGACCTCCAGCAGGCCACAAATGTGCATGTGTCAGCATATGGTCTCACAAGGGGTCTGAGGGTCTCATCTCGGTACCTAATGGCAGTCAGGCTGTCAAATGTTCCACCCAAAGAGTTTGAGAGGATCTGCAGAGAAGAATGTGAGAAACTCTCCAAATACAGGTGTGTCAAGCTTGCAGCGTCATACCCAAGAATACTCTAGGCTGTAATCGCTGACAAAAGTGCTTTAATAAAGTAGTAAGTAAAGGGTCTGAATACTTTTTTATTTTTTATAAATTTTCACATATCTAAACCTGTTTTTGCTTTGCCATTTTGGGGTGTTGTGTGTAGATTGATGAGAACAAAAGCAATTGAATCAATTTTAGAATAATGCTGTAACGTAACAAAATGTGGAAAAAGGGAAGGGGTCTGAATACTTTCCGAATGCACTGCATGTACATATCTACCCCAATTACCTCGTACTCCTGCATCAACTCAGTACTGGTACTCTGTGTATATAGCCAAGTTAAAGTTACTCATTGTGTATTTATTCCTTGTGTTATTTTTTATTTTTCTCTCTGCATTGTTGGGAAGGGACCCTTAAGTAAGCATTTCACTGTTAGTCTACACCTGTTGTTTACGAAGCATGTGACAAATGACATTTCATTTGACGAGTGCCATCCTGGTCATAACACCATAAAAGAGGAACAAATCTTGAACAGGTTCCTTTTATACAGCACTTTTTTTTCACCCTCTTCCTTTCTCTCACTCTTTCTTTTAACGATTTCCAACCATTCATGGTGCAGAGAAAGCCTGTCTCTGGGAGGCTTTGGCTAGATGAGTGTATACTCTCTCTCTCACGTATACTCTCTCACTTAATTTTTTACTTTCCCATTACACGCTCACTCTCTCTCTGTCCCCTACCCTCCCTCGCTCACTGACTTTCACTCTTTCTCTGTCTGTCTGTGTCTGTCTGTCTGTCATTCACTCCCTCTCCTCTGTGCCAATAAATCATTTGAGTTTGAGATGGGAGCCAACAGCATTGTTTAACTTCTTTCTCCCCTGAACCCCCTCGTCCGACCCCTATAAAGACAAAAATGGTCTGACTGACTGCTCGCTCAGTTTGCTCCAAACACTAGACCAGGACACCGACAAAAGGTTTCATTTGAAGCCTCGGGGCGAAGAGTTTAGCCAACTCTGAGACAAGCGTCTAATAAAGCGAAAGACTGAGGGAGGGGCTAGCTGGAATGAGAGGGGACGGGACATTTTCCCCTCAGGACTTGTGTGGCGGCGTTCATGAGTGACACACACACACACACGATACTGTATCTCAGTCCCGAGTCTGTTTGTCTAGAGGTCATAACCCAGCACTGCCAGTGGCCTGTTGGGAATGACTGCTTCTAGCGCTGCCTCTATTTGGCCACAAAATGCTTCAAACCTTAAGTCGCCATACTAGGAAGCTACTTTCCAACGTGTGTTGATTTAGCTACAAGGCAGTAGCACGTTCACGCATACAGAAATGGCATACATGGCAACCTGGTGATTGAGGGTTCTACCATCTTTTTTGACGGTGTGGTTGTACTTGTCTGTATTTTATGCTTCTTAATATAATAGTGATGGGGGAAAATCTATACAGTTCCATATTGTACTCTTATTTTGGACAATTTTATATTGTTACTTTGACTCCCAACTATTGATTTGTTAAAAAATAAACATTTTGTTGTTAGATAGCCTTAGCAAATGCTTGTCAGCTCAGCCGTACCTGCACCAGAATGATGGCATGAGTAATCCTTCAGCTTGTTCTCAATCTTCTTTTTAAATAGTAAGCCAATATGTTTTCAACACTTTTTTTTTTATATAACCATGACTGATCAATACTCATTTTCTCATGATCTCTCTCTCGTCTTTCTGTGAGCAATATGTTTTGACCCTCGCATTAAATTCGCAGTATCGAATCGTAGTACCTAATAGAATCATGAGAATCGCAATACATATTGTATCAGCGCGTAAGTATCGCGATATCGTATCGTGAGGTTCCTGGCAATTCCCAGCCCTACTGAGTAATACAAATTCTAAATGTTTTATGAGTAGTGCATGACCCTCGATGGCAACAACTTAATTCTAAGTAGTTTTAAGAGGCTGATTTATTTTATATTCAACCAAACAAAACTGGGAGGGAAGTATTCCAATTTGTAGAACTTTTCATTTCTTTAGCACTGTATCAGCATATCTTTATAGACAATATTGTAGACTGGCATCGACGATATATAGCCCAGCCGTACTACCCAAGGTAGTTTACGGGTTGCGTCTCCGAGAGTGACGGGTGCAGGTGTGTTGTCTGACCTCTTGACCTCTCACCTTGGCTTTAACGGGCTGCTAACCCGGTCAGCTGTTAAGGTCAAGTCACTGCAGAGCCCAGGGTGGACTCTGAAGTCTTTGAAATGAGTTTGGTTTGACCAGGGCAGGTCATATAGATATTAATAAGACTGCTGGAGTACAGTAGTTTGAATTGAATTGGCTGATAAAATATAGGCCTATGCCTCCTAAAGGTTATCCTACGTTAGAATTGATAGCCTAGATAACGATGTGTTACTTTTTGACATGGATTGAGGCATTTTTTAAAGACCAAGTTCCCCAACCACAGCTTTCAGACATTCAACGTCTTTTTATTGTTATTGTTTATATTCTTTCACCCCATTTTTATGCATAGTGCCAAGTAGTAAAAAGCCACACGACCCCATACGGTGGTTCCTTGGCCAACCCGACAGTCTCATTGTTGTTGGGTGAGCCACTCGCTCTTTAATAACCCACTCCAGCTTCCTCAGGACCTAGCCCAGCATTCCCACTGCCGACGGCCACGGCTTGGCACCTCTCCAGGGCACCACCTAATCAGCTTACCGCTACCTCCCCCCCCCCCCTCTGCTCCACTCCCTCCTCTGTTATTTTGTTTTTCAAACTCCATCATTACCCCCCCCCCCCCCCTCCAACAGCACACTCTTTCCCAAGGGTAGTGCACTGGGAACAGCAGGCTAATGGCTAGGTACTGCAGAACACTGTTACAACAGGCTAACAGCTAGGCACAGACCTGAAAAGAAGAACAACTGTTACAGCAGGCTAATGGCTAACTGCAACGTACAGGGCCGCGTAAAAACAGTCTAAAGTAAAGGCGAACTGCTATGCTAGGCACAAGCCCACAGAACACTGTTACAGCACTGTTGAGGAATGTTTTGCCCTAGTACCAGGGTGTCAAACAGAGATCATAGAGTTCCTAGAAGAGCACATGTGGGTGAATGTGTTCACTAGCCTGGCTTGTCTTAATTACTTTATCAGCTCTGGTGGTGATTTGAGTCAATAGTTGGACATTTGCCCAGAGATTTCCACTAAAGACTCATTATTTGAGGCCTGACTGCACTTGTTATTGCTTGACTGGGTGTAAAATGGTAGACGTGAGCTAGCAGGGGAACTATGAAGATTGGGATGTTGTACGAACATGAAACTCACGTGTAGTAGCAGTGTGTCCTCTCTTTTAAGCAGTGGAAATGAGAGCATGGAAATCAACGTATGGCTCTCTTAACCTAATAATAAAAATAATAATTTCAACTTTTAAGGCGCTAGTCATTACCTAAAGAATCTCAAAGCGCATTAATAAAGCAACAAAAAAAGACCAAGCAATTTTGAAAAACATCATTCATGAGATGGAAGGTAATCAAATCAAATTGTATTTGTCACATGCGCCGAATATAACAGGTGTAGGTAGACCTTACCGTGAAATAGTTACTTACAAGCCCTTAACCAACAATGCAGTTCAAGAAAGAGTTAAAAAAATATTAACTAAAAAGAGTAAATTTAATTAAAAAGTAGCACAATAAAATGACATAACAATAACGAGGCTATATACAGGGGGTACCGGTACTGAGTCAATGTGCGGGGGGTACAGGTTAGTCGAGGTCATTTGTACATGTAGGTAGGGGTAAAGTGAATATGCATAGATAATAAACAGCGAGTAGCAGCAGTGTAAAAACAAGGGGGGGGGGGGTGTCAATGTGAATAGTCCGGGTGGCCATTTGATTTAATTGTACAGCAGTCTTCTAGCTTGGGGGTAGAAGCTGTTAAGGAGCCTTTTGGACCTAGTACCGCTTGCCGTGCGGTGGCAGAGAGAACAGTCTGACTTGTGGGACTGGAGTCTTTGTCAATTTTTTGGGCCTTCCTCTCACACTGCCTAGTATATAGGTCCTGGATGGCAGGAAGCTTGGTTCCAGTAATGTAATGCGTACAGCATTACCCCCTATTAGAGGTCGAAATATGGAACCGTTATGTATCTTATCGAACGGGTGGCAACCCTAAGTCTAAATATTGCTGTTACATTGCACAACCTTCAATGTTATGTCATAATTATGTACAATTCTGGCAAATTATTTACGGTCTTTGTTTGGAAGAAATGGTCTTCACACAGTTCGCAACGAGCCAGGCGTCCCAAACTGTTGCATATACCCGGACTCTGCTTGCACTGAACGCAAGAGAAGTGACACAATTTCCCTAGTTAATATTGCCTGCTAACATGAATTTCTTAACTAAATATGCAGGTTTAAAAAATGTGTGTATTGATTTTAAGAAAGCGATTGATGTTTATTGTTAGGTTCATTGGTGCAACGATTGTGCTTTTTTTCGCGAATGCGCTCTTGTTAAATCATCACCCGTTTGGCGAAGTAGGCTGTGATTTTAAATGATAAATTAACAGGCACCGCATTGATTATATGCAACGCAGGACAAGCTAGTTAAAGTAGTAATATCATCAACCATGTGTAGTTAACTAATGATTATGTTAAGATTGATTGATTGTTTTTAATAAGATAAGTTTAATGCTAGCTAGCAATTTACCTTGGCGCCTTGCTGCACTCGCGAAACAGGTGGTCAGCCTGCCACGCAGTCTCCTCGTGGATTGCAATGTAATTTGCCATAATCGGCGTACAAAAATGCCGATTACCAATTGTTATGAAAACTTGAAATCGGCCCAAATTAATCGGCCATGCCAATCTTAATCGGTCGACCTCTACCCTCTATAGTGCCTTACAGTCAGATGCCGAGCAGTTGCCATACCAGGCGGTGATGCAACCAGTCAGGATGCTCTTGATGGTGCAGCTGCAGAACTTTTTGAAGATCTGGGGACCCATGCCAAATCTTTTCAGTCTCCTGAGGGGGGAAAAGGTGTTGTCGTGCCCTCTTCGAGACTGTCTTGGTGTGTTCGGACCATGATAGTTTGTTGGTGATGTGGACACCAAGGAACATGAAACTCTCGACCCGATCAACTGCAGCCACTTCGATGTTAACGGGGGGCCTAATGAGAAGGTCGGGAACGTTCATTGCTTGAGTGGTCATCAGAGGAAGGCGGTCAAAGGGGGATAGCAAGCAAAGATGGTCTTTGAATCAAGGTGGCTCGCCGTCTGTGTGGCTTCTCCATAATAGGACTCATAAGGTTTGAGCTCAGCTACTGCGGTTCATGGACTCTGTAGTAGGTGGTGTCCATGAAATTAAGCACCCACTTGGCATTCATGTGGTGTCAGAAAGCAGACCAAATGTTTATCATTCAAGATGTAGGGTCTTTGTCTTTTCAGTCGACTTGGTTATTTGTATGATGATTACAATGGTGGTGGTGGTGAAGTGCCCAGTTGTTGCCAGCGAGGCGGTACATTCACAATAAAGCCGGTCAACCCAAGTGCTGTGTCAGAGGACACTGCAGAGCTCCAGACACTGCTGCTTGGCTCCTACCATCTGATCCTGGATCTGTTGCTCCATGTACTGAGGAATCCACTCTTTGCAAAATTGTTTTCGATTAGAAATTAAACTGATTTAAATTGAAAGTGGACATACATTTTTGTTGGAACTTTTCAAAAAAGAGTTGTCCATCAAACTGGCACTACCATTGTTATTGGATCATAGTTGTTCTTGGATAGGTTGCCCTGGTGACACAGCAGGTAGTGTCATACATTTTGATTGGCCCGTGTTGTGGAGAGGGGTCAAGTGTCAAAGGCTTCACGCTGGTTATGTGTTTACTCACTGAATATTCCATAAACTAAAGCCAAGCCACCTAGTGGGTTTAGATAAGCCATCCCTTCCTGTTACCATGGGAACAGGATCAACGGCCCTGACCTAGGCAGTCAATAAAATCAAAACGGGCTCTCTCGCTGTTGCAGGTCTTTCGCTCTCTCTACTCCCTTTTCATCCATCTGCCATATTACATAATATAAAAAAAGGAACATGGACCATTGGACACCAAATGTACACATCTTGTTATATGAATGAATTGCTTAGACTATAAAATCAGCAGCAAAGTGTGAAAAGTGGGGGCTGAATGATGAGAGCAGACGGACACAGCAGATGCGTCGAAGTAGGTGGGCGTCAGAACAGTAGGATGGTGAGAGGCAGAGGGAAACCATACAGACAGAGATGCAGTGCCTTCAGAAAGTATTCATACCCCTTGACTTATTCCACATTTTGTTGTGTTACAGCCTGAATTCAAAATGTATAACATTTTTTGGAACTCACCCAACTACACACAATACCCCACCCATACTGACAAAGTAAAAATATGTTTTTAGGAATCTTTGCTAATTTGAGTCAATACATGTTAGAATCACCTTTGGCAGCGACTAGAGCTGTGAGTCTTTCTGGGTAAGTCGCAAAGCTTTGCACACCTGGATTGTACAACATTTGCACATTTTATTAAAAATATTATTCAAGCTCTGTCAAGTTGGCTGTTGATCATTGCTAGACAGCCATTTTCAATTCTTGCCATAGATTTTCAAGCAGATTTAAGTCAAAGCTTGTAACTAGGCCACTCAGGAACATTCAATGCTGTCTTTGTTTTAGGTTATAGTCCTGCTGAAAGGTGAATTACTCTGTCTGTTGGAAAGCAGACTGAACCAGGTTCTGCTCTAGGATTTTACCTGAGCTTAGCGCTTCTGTTTCTTTTTAGCCTAAAAAAAACTCCCTAGTCCTTGCCGATGACAAGCATACCCATAACATAATGCAGCCATCACCATGCTTGAAAATATGAAGAGTGGTATTCAAGGTGGTGTTGTGTTGGATTTGCCCCAAACATAATGCTTTGTGTTCAGGACATAACATTTATTATTTTCCAAATTTTTTTGCAGTTTTACTTTAGTGCGTTATTACAAACAGGATGCATGTAATGGAATATTTTGGATTTTGTACATGTTTCCTTCTTTTCACTCTGTCATTTAGGTTAGTATTGTGGAGTAACTTCAATGTCGATCCCACTTAGAGTTTAATGCTCTGATAGGAGAAAACTAACTGTTTTAAATTCACCATTGGCCTCATGGTGAAATTCCAGAGCGGTTTCCGTCCTCTCTGGCAACTGAGTTAGGAAGGACGCCTGTATCTTTGCAGTGACTGGGTGTATTGATACATCATCCAAAGTGTAATTAGTAACTTCTCGATGCTCAAAGGGAAATTTAGTGTCAGCTTTTTTTTAACCCTCTACCTTTCCGAGGGATTGGAAAACCTCCCTGGTCTTTGTGGTTGAATCTGTGGTTGAAATTCACTGCATGACTGAGGGACCTTACAGATAATTGTATGTGGGGTAGAGTTGAGGTAGGCATTCAAATCGTGTTAAATACTATTATTGCACACAGTCTTTGCAAATGATTATGTGACTTGTTAAGCACATTTTTACTCCTGAACTTATTTAGGCTTGAATACTGTGGTTGAATACTTACTGACTCAAGACATTACTTACTGACTCAAGACATTTAACCTTTTAGATTTTTTAAAATTTATTTGTAAACCTTTCTAAAAACATAATTCCACTTTGACATTATGGGGTATTCTGTGTAGACCAGTGACACTATGTGGGGTGGGGGGGAATCAAGAGGTGTGAATACTTTCTGAAGGCTTGTAGATAGCAGTAGAGATGGAACGATTTCTATATGTACTGATTTATCCCAGACATGCAGAGGAAGCAAAATAAGAGGTTAAGAGATGAGAGCAAGTGAAATGGGGAAAGTGAGGCACCTCTGTCTCGGACAGGTCTGAACAAACGTAAAGAACCCCCCCCCCCCCCCCACACACACACACACTCACACACTCACACAGAGTTCATGCCCAGTAGTCTAGCAAAAAATTACGCTATCCACCCCATAGCCAGGAAGCAGAAATAGGTGCTGTCTCTTACTGCGACACAGCACCAGACTGACTCTTCAGCTCCACTATACACAATGCGTTGTCATTAGCGTCGCGTCAAAGTGATGTTCTACCTGCTACACAGGGTGTTTTGAGAGTAGAGAGTAGTAGAGGGAAGAGTGTCTTTATTCTATTTTGACTGCTGTACTGTACCTTATTCATCAATTTATGCATAAGTACAATAGCTTTGGCCAAAACCTGCACAAGTACTCATGAAATTGTTGCTAGTGGTTGTACTAAATGATCTTCTAATTTCACAAGTTGCTTTTGTTTACATTGTGAACCTAGCTCGTAGGGATGGGCGATATGGCCAAAATATATCACAATATGTTTGACGATATTTGATGTAATTAGTGCACTGGAAATTATTTTCAGGAATTTCTATTTCTGCATTTCCTGCACTTTTATAATAATTTCCACACTGTGCCACGCAGCATGATATGGGCAAACAATCTAGGCCTAGTTAATTGAACTGTCGGAATCATGGAAATAACTATTATTCTAAGTCTATAGTTGGAATATAGTGGGCGGCATCTTGAATACATTGTTTGACATGACAACAAATGAATAAGCCAGTGAGGAATTATTGA
Organism: Salvelinus alpinus; assembly: GCF_045679555.1. Lineage (NCBI taxonomy): Eukaryota > Metazoa > Chordata > Actinopteri > Salmoniformes > Salmonidae > Salvelinus > Salvelinus alpinus. Next base: position 25,402,875 of record NC_092088.1, read on the forward strand.
CAGGATAGAAACCAAAGTTTTTGTCTGTTTCAAGATGACCCTAATTAGATGTTTCATGAAGAATGAAAACGTGAATGTATCTAGCCAGCCAACATATTCATGCTTCGCCTATTCCTCTCTGATAAGCATGTTTGTGAAACGGTATCTTATCTAGGCTTACACCAGCACTGGTACCAGGCAGTAATGGCTAGCTAACGTAAACTCACTCCATTCCGTACAAATGTGCGCAACCGCAACATTCAAACGAGGCTACAAAGAAAACTAATGGGACTGTAGCGACTGTGTTGACTTAAAAATCGGGGGTGTGAACTAGGTTTCTATTCAAGCATTGATCAACATGGAATGGCTCTATAGTATTGGAGAAAAGTTTAAAAAACTGACCCTCCGTTACATCGTGACGTGTCATGTCGTAACGTACAGCACGCATAAAGCAACTATTTCTCTCTTACAATCTCTCTCCACCAGGTGTAGCACTTCTCTCATTGTTTAAAAACAAGAAATGGACAGTAAGGGGGGATACCTAGTAATTTTTTGCGTCATGTTTGCATGCGATCATCTTTCTCAAAGCCGCTGTTTACTTCTAAGATCACTTTAGCACCGCCCTAAAAACCCGATTCAAATTCGACACAAACCTTCAAATAGGTATGTAATGACATATTATATAAACTCTTTATAGTGTTTTATTTATATTTTAGAGGCGATAAGGTGATAAGTTGGACAGATTGAGTAAAAAAAATAAAAAAATAATCCCACACACCATCTCTCCTTCTCACTATCACGCATTAGTTTCACTTCCCCACCCGCCATTTTTAAAAAGACCCGACGGGGCTCATTGCCTGCTTGAATTATGCAGAAACGGGCAGCGTTTAGGTCATGTAATTGATTCTGTTGGAAAGGGGAAAAATTGTGGTTTACAATGGTATTGACATTACAGTTGATCTGGAAGTATTACGTTTTTGGGGCGCTAAAATAAGGGCAATTGTACGGACCAAGGCGATGTACGAGTTTACGTTAGTTGACATTGCGACACTTAGCCGCTAATGCTAATCGCTAGTTAGTACTAACACAAATTATTTCAGCAACACCTTGCTAAGAAAAGACAAACTAGCAAACAGTAGTTTGCGAGACAGTAAGATACGCAAACGAATAGTGTAATTATAGAACACTTGTGGAAAGCGGCATGCCACCAACATTGTTGCATCCACCTGACCATGCGGATCGAAGAAAGTGCTCGTGACTCCGTGGTCAAGCAACTGCTCTCTCCTTGAGTGACAGGGGGCAGGGCTTTGTGTGGCTAGCGGCATACAGCAGCAGGAGGGGGAGCGCGATGACTTTACAGAGTTTACAGAGTAAACTATAAAAATGGACATTCCACGCGCTGGAGTTGCGTATCACATTTAACAAACCAAACATTGAAATACCGTTATAAAAGGTCAAGTAAAAACTCAAACTGGTCTGTGTATCAATACCGTTATATAGTAAAATACGGTATACCGCGTGGTAGTGGTGTGTAGTCGATGCCATATGCAACCAAAATTCACCTATTTTTCATTATTTCAATTCACAAGATGGCACGAACGCACGTCAGCCATCGAGAATTGAACCTCTGCGATTCTTGAGCTTGGACGCTGCCCATTGGATGTGCCGCAACGTGGGCACAACACA
>NC_092088.1:25409539-25505374 GCF_045679555.1 Salvelinus alpinus
TCAATAGCCTGTAGTCGTACCATGCAGCCCATTATATCTTTGGATTTCTAAGACATTCTAAGGTTTATATCATTCACAACTAAAGCTGCCAAATAACTAAATCTAGCATAAAGAACCTGTTTCAAATGATCATTGTTACGCTCAACATAGCACACTCGTTCCATAATGGGGAAAAATATCATTTCTAGTTTATTCAGTTCAATTATATTCTTGCTATAAAATAATGGTACGAGACTTATACACGTATCTTGTGAGCTTGAACAAGCCTACAGCCTATGGCATGGAGCATAGCCAGATAACTAACATACAGTAGGCCAACTTAATACTCTGTTCTTCTGAAATACATTTTCTTCATATCATGTTTCTTTTACACCTGACTAAAATAAATAATGGATTTATTGTGATGGTGTATGTTAAATCGATTTATTAGACTTTTAGTAGTTGTTCCAAAAGTGAGCATCAGCAGCTTGTATGCGTGACGAAACAGCTGGTGCACAACTTTTAATATTAGCAAAGTCTCAAGGTTCTGCCCGCCTGAGTTAAAATACCTCATGATAAGCCTGTAGACCATACTATTTAGCATCTATTTAAAACCACAAACTGATGCTGGCACGAAGACCTCACTCAACGAGCTCTATAGGTCCATAGGCAAACAAGAAAACGCTCATCCAGAAGCGGTGGTCCATGTGGCCGTTGATTTTAATTCAGGAAACCTGAAATCTGTTTTACCTATAAAAAGAAAAACACGCTATGAGGTCAAAGGAATTGTCGGTAGAGCTCCGAGACAGGATTGTGTCGAGGCACCGATCTGGGGTAGGGTATTAAAAATGTTCTGCAGCATTGAAGGTCCCAAAGAACACAGTGGCGGCCTTCATTCTTCAATGGAAGAAGTTTGGAACCACCAAGACTGTTCCTAGAGCTGGCCGCCCGGCCAAACTGAGCAATCAGGGGAGAAGGGCCTTGGTCTGCAAAGTGAGCAAGAACCCAATGGTCATTCTGACAGAGCTCCAGAGTTCCTCTGTGGAGATGGGAGACCCTTCCAGAAGGACAACCATCTCTGCAGCACTCCACCAATCAGGCCATTATGGTAGTGGCCAGTTGAAAGCCACTCCTCAGTAAAAGGCACATGACAGCCCGCTTGGAGTTTACCTAAAGACTCTCAGACCCTGAGAAACAAGATACTCTTGTCTTTTTTTTCTTTTTTTTCTCCCCAATTTCGTGGTATCTAATTGTTATTCGTTACTCTCTTGTCTCATCGCTACAACTCCCGCCGGGACTCGGGAGAGGCGAAGGTCGAAAGCCATGCGTCCTCCGAAACACAACCCAACCAAGCCGCACTGCTTCTTAACACAGCGTGCATCCAACCCGGAATGTGTCTGAGGAAACACCGTACACCTAGAGACCTGGTCAGCATGCACTGCGCACGGCCCGCCACAGGAGTCGCTAGTGCACGATGAGACAAGGATATCCCTGCAAGCCAAACCCTCCCTAACCCGGATGACGCTAGGCCAACTGTGCGCCGCCCCATGGGCCTTCCGGTCGCGGCTGGCTGCGACAGAGCCCGGGCTCGAACCCAGAGTCTCTGGTGGCACAGCTAGAACTGCGATGCAGTGCCTTAGACCACTGCGCCACCCAGGAGGCCAAGATTTGTATTTTTTTTTACCCATTTTCTACCCAATTTCGTGGTATCCAATTGGTAGTTAGTCTTGTCTCATCGCTGCAACTCTCGTACGGACTCGGGAGAGGCGAAGGTCAAGAGCCGTGCATGCTCCGAAACCCAACCAAGCCGCACTGCTTCTCGTCACAATGCCCACTTAACCTAGAAGCCAGCCGCACCATTGTGTCGGAGGAAATACCATGCACCTGGCGACCATGTCAGCGTGCACTGCACCCGGCCCGCCACAAGAGACAAGGACAGCCCTGCCGGCCAAACCCTCCCCTAACCCGGACGACGCTGGGCCAATTGTGCGCCGCCCCATGGGTCTCCCGCAGCCTCTGGCTGCTACAGAACCCAGAATCTCTAGTGGCACAGCTAGCACTGCGATGCAGTGCTTTAGACCACAACGCCACTCGGGAGGCCATCTGAGGAAACCAAGATTGAACTCTTTGGTCTGAATGCCAAGTGTCATGTCTGGAAGAAACCTGGCACCATCCCTACAGTGAAGCGTGGTGGCAGCATCATGCTGTCGGGATGTTTTTCAACGGCAGGGACTGGGAGACTAGTCAGGATCAAGGCAAAGATGGACGGAGCAAAGTACAAAGATCCTTGATGAAAATCTGCTCAGGACCTGGGACTGGCGCGAAGACTCAACTTCCAACAGGGCAACAACCCTAAGCACACAGCCAAGACAACGCAGGAGTGGCTTCGGGACAAGTCTCTGAATGTCCTTGAGTGGCCCAGCCAGAGCCCGGACTTGAACCCGATCAAACATGTCTTGGAGAGACCTGAAAATAGCTGTGTAGCGACGCTCCCCATCCAACCTGATTGAGCTTGTGAGGATCTGCAGAGACGAATTGGAGAAACTCCCCAAATACAGGTGTGCCAAGCTTTTCACGTCATACCCAAGAAGACTCTAGGCTGTAATCGATGCCAAAGGTGCTTCAACAAAATACTGAGTTAAGGGTCTGAATAGTTATATAGATGTAATATGTCAGTATTTCATTTTTTGTACATTTGCAACAATTTCAAAACAGTTTTTGCTTTGTCATTATGGGGTGTTGTGTGTAGATCAATCAATTTGATCCATTTTAGAATAAGGCTGTAACGTAACAAAGTGGAAAAAGTAAAGTGAAAAAGTGAATACTTTCTGAATGCACTGTACATATCCCAACCAGAAGCCATGGATTACAGGCAACATCCGCACTGCGCTAAAAGCTAGAGCTACCACTTTCAAGTAGCGGGACACTATTCCGGATGCTTATAAGAAATTCCCCTACGTCCTCTGACGAACCATCAAACAGGCAAAGCGTCAATATAGGACTATGATCGAATCCTACTACACTGGCTCTGATGCATACGGATGTGGCAGGGCTTGCAAACTATCACGGATTACAAAGGGAAATACAGCCGCAAGCTGCCCAGTGACGCAAGCCTACCAGACGAGCTAAATGCCTTCTATGCTCGCTTCGAGGCAAGCAACACTGAACCATGCATGAGAGCCTTAGCTGTTTCGGACAACTGTGTGATCACGCTCTCTGTAGCCGATTTGAGCAAGACCTTTCAAACAGGTTAACATTCACAAGGCCGAAGGTCCAGATTGATTACCAGGACGCGTACTCTGTCTTTACTGACATTTTCAGCCTCTCCCTGACCAAGTCTGTAATTCCTACGTTTCAAGCAGACCACCATGGTCCCTGTGCCCAAGAACGCCAAGGTAACATGTCTAAATGAGTATCACCCATTAGCACTCACAGCTGTAGCCATGAAATGCGTTGAAAGGCTGGTCATGGCTGACATCAACAACATCTTCCCAGACACCCTGGACCCAATCCAATTCGCATTCCGCCCCAGCAGATCCACAGATGACGCAATCTCTATTTCACTCCACACTGCCTTTTCCCACCTGGACAAGAGGAACACCTATGTGAGAATGCTGTTCTAATCAAATAAAATGTTATTGGTCACATACACATGGTTAGCAGATGTTGTGTGAGTGTGGCGAAATGCTTGTGCTTCTAGTTCCGACAGTGCAGCAATATCTAACAATTCCACAACTATCTAATTCACACGTCTAAGTAAAGGAATGGAATAAGAATATATACACTACCGTTCAAAAGTTTGGGGTCACTTAGAAATGTCCTGGTTCTTGAAAGAAAAGCAGAATTTTTGTCCACTAAAATAACATCAAATTGATCAGAAATACAGTGTAGACATTGTTAATGTTGTAAATGACTATTGTAGCTGGAAACGGCTGAGTTTTTTAATGGAATATCTACATAGGCGTAGAGGCCCATTATCAGCAACCATCACTCCTGTGTTCCAATGGCACGTTGTGTTAGCTAATCCAAGTTTATAATTTTATAAGGCTAATTGACCATTAGAAAACCTTTTTGCAGTTACGTTAGCACAGCTGAAAACTGTTGTCCTGACTAAAGAAGCAATAGAACTGGCCTTTAGACTAGTTGAGTATCTGGAGCATCAGCATTTGTGGGTTCGATTACAGGCTCAAAATGGCAAGAAACAAAGACTTTCTTCTGAAACTCGTCAGTCTATTCCTGTTCTGAGAAAGGAAGGCTATTCCATGCGAGAAATTGCCAAGAAACTGAAGGTTTAGCTAACACAACGTGCCATTGGAACACAGGAGTGATGGTTGATGATAATGGGCCTCTACACCTATGTAGATATTCCATAAACAATCTGCCGTTTCCAGCTACAATAGTAATTTACAACATTAACAATGTCTATACTGAATTTCTGATCAATTATATGTTATTTTAATGGCCAAAAAATGCTTTTCTTTCAAAACAAGTGCATTTCTAAGTGACCCCAAACTTTTGAACTGTAGCGTACATATAAATATATGGATGAGCAATGACAGCGGCATAGGCAATATGCAGTAGATAAAAAAATACAGTATATACATAAGAAATTAGCAATACAAGATATGTAAACATTGTTTATTTAACTAGGCAAGTCAGTTAAGAAAAAAATCTTATTTACAATGACGGCCTAGGAACAGTGGGTTGTTTGTTCAGAGACAGATATTTTCCCTTGTCAGCTCGGGGATTCGATCTAGGAACCTTTCAGGTACTGGCCCAACGCTCTAACCACTAGGTTACCTGCCGCCCGTTATTATTATTAAAGTGGCATTATTAAAGTGACTAGCGAACCATTTATTAAAGTGGCCAATGATTTCAAGTCTGTATGTTAGGCAGCAAGCCTCTCTGTGTTAGTGATGGCTGTTTAACAGTCTGATGGCCTTGAGACTAAAGCTGTTTTTCAGTCTCGGTCCCAGCTTTGATGCACCTGTACTGACCTCGCCTTCTGGATGGTAGCGGGGTAAACAGGCAGTGGCTCGGGTGGCTGTTGTCCTTGATGATCTTTTTGGCCTTCGTGACATCGGGTGCTGTAGGTGTCCTGGAGGGCAGGTAGTTTGCCCCCGGTGATGCGTTGTGCAGACCGCACCACCCTCTGAAGAGTCGTGCGGTTGTGGGCGGTGCAGTTGCCATATCAGGCGGTGATGCAGCCCGACAGGATTCTCTCAATTGTGCATCTGTAAAAGTTTGGTTTTTGGTGACAAGCCAAATTTGTTCAGCCTCCTGAGGTTGAAGAGGCGTGTTGGTGGACCCATTTCAGTTTGTCCGTGATGTGTACGCCGAGGATGTTAACTTTCCACCTTACTCCACTACTGTCCCGTCGATGTGGATAGGGGGGTGCTCCCTCTGTTGTTTCCTGAAGTCCACAATCATCTCCTTTTGTTTTGTTGACGTTGAGTGAGAGTTTTCTACAGCTCAGCGTTCAACACCAATCTGAGCTTGTGTTTTGCAATGTATCCTGAGGACTTCAACTGTAACAAATACATACATACTCTGTTGGTCTTCACTTGACAAGAAAAGGGCTGCATATACCCCAGGTTAATGTATGTAGCTTTCCTAATAAAATACATTAGGTTTTTAACAAATAATATTCATATTTTAGCTTTAACTGAAACTCTACTTGGATGCATCCGTTAATGACAGACAAATGAACATGCATGGATATAGCCTACTTAGAAGGGATAGGAATGGTGGTGTAGCATTGTACATTCCGAATCATATACTTTCTGGAGGGATGAATGTTCTGCCTCTACTTGACATACATTATGGGCTCAAGTACATCTGCCTTACCAGGCACCCATATTGGTAGGATGTGTGTACAGAGCTCTTAGCTCTAATGTGTTTAATCTGGATGATTTATGCACTGGGTTTGATAAAGCCACACATAGTAAACAAGATTTTTTCATTTTGGGTGATTTTAATATAAATTGGAAGGATCAGGATAATTCAAATATAACTACATTTATTGAGATGCTGAGAGCTGTGGTTTGAAACAAATGCTTAATGACACTACTAGATCATCAACCAAGTTGGGTCTCCGTTCGAACACGTGCATTGATCTGATTTTCTGTAATGCACCATTTGCAATTCTCAAAGGCCAGATCAATGCCAGTAGGCTGGACAGACCATAATATTGTGAACATAACCATGAACACCAAAGTTCTAAAGAACCACTGATTTAACTAGACAATGATTTAAATCACACTACAGAATGTTTTATTGAATTGCTGACTGGGGTAATGGACCATCATGCCCCAGTAAGAAACAGCTGGGGCACGTCCTTCTCCATGGATTGATGCTGAACTGGGTGAGGTGTTTTCTCGAAGAAGTAGGGGAAAAAGTCGTCGCAGCCAAATCTAAACTAGAAATTGATGAACAGAATCATAGAACACTACGGAATTATGCAGTTGAATTAAATCGGAAGAAAATAACTATTTTACAAACAAAGCTTTTATTGATTGTAAAAAGGATTCTAAAAAGGTATGGAATACAGTTAAGGGCTTACTTGGCACATCTATCTCATCATGCCCATCTAGTGTGGAGGTTGACGGGGGAACAATAACACAACCAGCTGACATTGACAATAATTTAGCAGATTTGTTTTTTTACAAAGAACTCATTTACTGAGAGATAATGTAAACACCCATTCTTCCAAGCAAGCTATTGTCCAGTGGATTGATTATCATATTATGAGCAGAAAACGTGCTCTTTTAGTCTACCACTGGTGTCAGTAGAGTAGTTGTTAAACCTATTGAAGTCATTCCCCAATGGTAAATCAATGGGTTAGCATCTTATGGCCATTCTTTTTACTTTGCCATGCTGCTCCACTAAAATAGAGTTGAAGTCGGAAGTTTACATACACTTAGGTTGGAGTCATTACAACTCATTTTTCAACAACTCCACAAATTTCTTGTTAACAAACTAGAGTTTTGGCAAGTCGCTTAGGACATCTACTTTGTGCATGACACAATTACTTTTTCCAACAATTGTTTACAGGCAGATTATTTCACTTATAATTCACTGTATCACAATTCCAGTGGGTCAGAAGTTTACATACACTAAGTTGACTGTGAGTCAATTTGAGTCAATTGGAAGTTTACCTGTGGATGTATTTCAAGGCCTACCTTCAAACTCAGTGCCTCTTTGCTTGACATCATGGTAAAATCAAAAGAAATCAGCCAAGACCTCAGAATTGTTTTTGTAGACCTCCACAAGTCTGGTTCATCCATGGGAGTAATTTCCAAACACCTGAAGGTACCACGTTCATCTGTACAAACAATAGTACGCAAGTATAAACACCATGAGACCATGCAACCGTCATACCTCTCAGGAAGGAGACGTATTCTGTCTCCTAGAGATGAACGTACTTTGGTGCGAAAAGTGCAAATCAATCCCAGAACGACAGCGAAGGACCTTGTGAAGATGCTGGAGGAAATGGGTACAAATGTATCTATATCCACAGTAAAAAGTGGCCTATATCGACATAACCTGAAAGCCCGCTCAGCAAGGAAGAGGCCACTGCTCCAAAACCACCATAAAAAAGCCAGACTACGGTTTGCAACTGCACATGGGGACAAATATCGTACTTTTTGGAGAAATGTGCTCTGGTCTGATGAAACACAAATAGAACTTTGTCCATAATGACCATCGTTATGTTTGGAGGAAAAAGTGGAACACTTGCAAGCCGAAGAACACCATCCCATCCGTGAAGCATGGGGGTGGCAGCATTATGTTGAGGGGGTGCTTTGATGCAGGAGGGACTGGTGCACTTCACAAAGTAGATGGCATCATGAAGAAAAATTATGTGGATATATTGAAGCAACATCTCAGGAAGTTAAAGCTTGGTCGCAAATGGGTCTTCCAAATGGATAATGACCCCAGGCATACTTCCAAAGTTCTGTCAAAATGGCTTAAGGACAACAAAGTCAAGGTATTCGAGTGGCCATCACAAAGCCCTGACCTCAATCCAAAAGAAAATTTGTGGGCAGAACTGAAAAAGCGTGTGCGAGCAAGGAGGCCTAGAAACCTGATCTCAGTTACACCAGCTCTGTCAGGAGGAATGGGCCAAAATTCACCCAACTTATTGTGGGAAGCTTGTGGAAGGCTACCCAAAACTTTTGACCCAAGTTAAACAATTTAAACGCAATGCTACCAAATGCGAAATGAGTGTATGTAAACTTCTGACCCACTGGGAATGTGATGAAAGAAATAAAAGCTGAAATAAATAATTCTCTCTACTATTATTCTGACATTTCACATTCTTAGAATAAAGTGGTGATCCTAACTGACCTAAGACAGGGAATTTTTACTCTGATTAAATGTCAGGAATTGTGAAAACTGAGTTTAAATGTATTTGGCTAAGGTGTATGTAAACTTCCGACTTCAACTGTATATGGTGCTTTGTTTAACACTTTTTTGGTTACTACATGATTCCATATGTGTTATTTCATAGTTTTGATGTCTTCACTATTCTTCTACAATGTAGAAAATAGTAAAAATAAAGAAAAACCCTTGAATGAATATTTGTGTCCAAACTTTTGACTGGTACTGTTGGTGGAATGTTTCCTGTTAGTTAGATACAACTGTACCAAATTCAATGCTGCCTCCTTAAACCCATAATGTAGTAATTTTGTTAAAATGATTTAATGATCCACTAAATCAAATGGAGCACTGAAATCTAAATATAGTACACCCACAAACTTGCCATTATCCATAGCACTGAGCCACTGGTCAGTCATGTCATACAATGCATTGGTAGTGGAATGGTTTTTGCAATAAGCATGCTGCTGATTGGCTGTGATCAGATCATTTTTTCCCCATGTACTCCCATATTTGTTTCCTCACAATACCCTCCAATATCTTAGAGTGAAGGGAGTAGACTGACTGGTCGACTATTGGCAGGAGTAACTGGTTCTTTGCTATCTTTTGGGATTGGACACAGTTTAGCCTACTTTCATACATTTGGAAATTGCCCCTTTTCCAGTGACCAATTAAATATGTACAGTTGAAGTCGGAAGTTTACATACACCTTAACCAAATACATTTAAACTCAGTTTTTCACAATTCCTGACATTTAATCCGAGTAAAAATTCACTGTCTTAGGTCAGTTAGGATCACCATTTTATTTTTCCACAACTTTGGAAGTATGCTTCGGGTCATTGTCCATTTGGAAGACCCATTTGCGACCAAGTTTTTAACTTCCTGACTGATGTCTTGAGATGTTGCTTCAATATATCCACATATGTTTCCTTCATGATGCCATCTATTTTGTGAAGTGCACCAGTCCCTCCTGCAGCAAAGCACCCCCCACACCATGATGCTGCCACCCCTGTACGTTCATCTCTAGGAGACAGAACGCGTCTCTTTCCTGAGCGGTATGACGGCTGCTTGGTCCCACGGTGTTTATATACTGACTTGCCAAAACTATAGTTTGTTAACAAGAAATTTGTGGAGTGGTTGAAAAACGAGTTTTAATGACTCCAACATAAGTGTATGTAAACTTCCGACTTCAACTGTATTTGAGATTCTTCAAAGTAGCCACCCTTTGCCTTGATGACAGTTTTGCACACTCTTGGCATTCTCTCACCCAGCTTCATAAGGAAGTCACCTGGAATGCATTTCAATTAACAGGTGTGCCTTGTTAAAAGTTTATTTTGTGGAATTTCTTAATGCATTTGAGCCAATCAGTTGTGTTGGGACAAGGTAGTGGTGGTATACAGAAGAAAGCCCTATTTGGTAAAAGACCAAGTCCATATTATGGCAAGAACAGCTCAAATAAGCAAAGAGAAACGACAGTCCATCATTACTTTAAGACATGAAGGTCAGTCAATCTGGAAAATGTCAAGAACTTTGAAAGTTTCATCAAGCACTATGATGAAACTGGCTCTCATGAGGACCCAGAGTTACCTCTGCCGCAGAGGATAAGTTCATTAGAGTTAACTACACCTCAGATTGCAGCCCAAATAAATGCTTCACAGAGCTCAAGTAACCGGCACATCTCAACATCAACTGTTCAGAGGAGACTGCGTAAAACAGGCCTTCATGGTTGAATTGCTGCAAAGAAACCACTACTTAAGGACACTAATAATGTGAAGAGACTTTCTTGGGCCAAGAAACACGAGTATTGGACATTAGATCAGTGGAAATCTGTCCTTTTGGTCTGATGAGTCCAAATTTGAGATTTGTGGTTTCAACCGCTTGTGTCTTTGTGAGACGCAGAGTGAACGGATGATTTCTGCATGTGTGGTTCCCACCATGAAGCATGGAGGAGGAGGTGTGATGGTGTGTGGGTGCTTTGCTGGTGACACTGTTGTAATTTATTTGGAATTCAAGGCACACTTGACCAGCATGGCTACCACAGCATTCTGCAGCGATATGCCATCTCATCTGGTTTGCGCTTAGTGGTTTGCGCTTACAGCAAGATGAATCTGTTCAACAGGTACAGCAAGCTCTACAAGTAGATCTGGGAAATATCAGGGAGTGGGTTTGCCTGAACAAATTTGTTTTGAACGTTATAAAAAAAATAAAAAAGTTGTTGGTTTGTTCCGCCAGGAAAAGGTCAACAGAACGTGAGATGCGATTTAAGCATGGGGAGAGTATGAATTGAGAAAGTGTCAGAAACCAAACTACTAGGAGTGCAGCTAGGCAACTGCTTATCCTGGTCGTCTCAAATAACTAATCTACAGTATGTCAGTGTGTTATGTCTGTTTTTGTATTTGTGTTCTATGTGAAAAATGTGATTGTATTATAAATTGTATTTGAATGTTCAAGGAATCTCGGAAGGTTAGTCCAAATGAGGAGTAATAGAGATCCTAGTAAAATCAACCATAGTGCCCTCCATGCTCATCAATAAGCTTAGAACCCTGGGACTGAACACCTCCTTCTGCAACTGGACTTCCTGACATGACGCCCCCAGGTGGTAAGGGTAGGCAACGCGGACCCCCGCTTGTTCACCCACGACTGCGTGGCCGGGCACGACTCCAACACAAGCATTAAGTTTGCCGGCAACACGACGGTGGTAGGCCTGATCACTGAAGCGGGTCGAGAGCTTAAAGTTCCTCAGTGTCCACATCACTAAGGATCTATCATGGTCCGCACACACCAACACAGTTGTGAAGAGGGCACGACAACGCCTTTGGATGTGGAGAAGTTTTAGCATGGGCCCTCAGATCCTCAAAAAGTTCTACAGCTGCACCATTGAGATCATATTGACTGGCTGCATCACTGCTTGGTATGGCAACTACTTAGCATCCGACCGCAAGGCGCTGCAGAGGGTAGTGAGTACGGCCCAGTACATAAGTGGCCAAGCTCCCTGCCATCCAGGACCTCTATACCAGGAGGTGTCAGAGGAATGCCCTAAAAATTGTCAGACTCCAGCCACCCTAGTCATAGACTGTTCTCTCTGCTACCGCACGACAAGCAGTACTGATGCACCAAGTCTGGAACCAAAAGGACCCTGAACAGCATCTATTTCCCCCCCCCCCAAGCCATAAGACTGCCAAGTAGTTATTCTGGGTAGCTATTTGCATTGACCCTTTTTACACAAACTTTTTTGACTCGTCACATACGCTGCTGCTACTGTTTTATCTGTCACTTATTCCTAGTTCTATGTATATAACTACCTCAATTACATCGTACCCCTGCACGTCGACTCGTTACTGGTACCCAGTGTATTATAATAATATATTTTATTTCAACAAGGAACACAGACGGAGACCAAGGTCTCTTTTACAGCTGGGCCCTGCGTATACATGTTTACACATACAGTTTAGGTACAATGATTAAGAAACTACACAAGACAAACAAAACGATCACAGATAACACACAAAAAATACAGCAAAAAAATACAGCAGCTGATTATTACATTTACACACAGGTTATTCCCCTAACAACACAAGAACTTTCATTACCCGAAGCAGTTACAAGCAATACAAAAATAAAAATCCTCCAATAAATGTTTAAAATGGGCAACAGGGGGACAAGAGTCTCAAGTTTAAGTTTAGTCTGCAGGCTATTCCATAGGCAAGGAGCGTAACAGGAAAAGGCAGCCATACCCAACTCTGTGGAAATCGCATGGGCCTCAAGTGTAATCCATGCTTGATACCTGGTTTTAGGAATTATATAGGTAAGTTATCGTTACTCGTTGTGTATTTATGTTTCACTTTTCTATTATTTCTCTAGCTCCGACTGGGACAAATCGTTTTGAAGAGTCATCCAACTCTGAACTCCAAGTCGGAAACTCTGGCATAATTTCTAGAGCTCCCGACTTTCCGACCTGAAGATCACTGACGTCGTGATTTGACCTCATATTCTTCCCCGAGTTCCCAGGTGTCTTGAAAGCACCGTTAGTCCTATACTGTAATCATAAAGTTCAGTTGAACCTCCTGAACACATTCCAGTAGGGCGAGGTGAGCAAACGTCTGGATGGGTATACTTGCCCTGACAGCACCACCTGATATCCACCATATGGCATAGCGTGATTTACGGAGGCTTCTGTCTGGCTGGGCTTAATATTAAGGGTGGGTTTAGGGTTAGCATCAAGGTCAGGGAATGAAGTTGATTTATATATAGAAAGGAAATATGTTGGTGTATTGGTTCACCTTTTTGTAGGAGTGAAGTTATAGGACGTGGAAACTACAGGACAGTGAGATATTGTGATGGTAATCTCGGGGGTTGATGATATATCAATCTGTCTACTCTGCGTCACCTGGTCTGTTTCCTTCATGTTTGGGTGTTCATATTCTTCTGGAATGAAGAAGTATATGACTCCATCTCTTTGGCACCCAGTAGCTGCTGGTGTTGGCTTGCTCAACCATGTCTACCGAGTGTGTTTACCCTTGTTGTTCTAAGTCTCCAAGGAACAATTGATTGCGTAATTGGTGATATCAGTTACAACCCGAAAGGAGTGGAACCCCAAATGCACCCGGTACAAGTCCGTGTTCGTGAGTCAGTCAGGATTTCTCTGGTAGTGCCAGGTTGTCAGCACACCCATTGCTTTTAACTCATCTGTTATGATCAATTTCAAAATGAGTTTGAATGGAGGGGAAGTATTTTGGAGGGGGGGGGGGGGTTGATTTTATTCGCAATGAAAGTTAACACACAGAAAGAATATGATATGTTGGAAGGAGAAGGCTAAATCTGAAATCCATGCAGGAGTTGAATGTGGAAGCTGTTCAACAAAATACTTGCTGAATAATCAAACAATATACATCGTAGTAATCTATAGCGTAATCGACAGTATACTTGAAATCCATTCAAATCAGCCAATACTGTAATCCAATTGGAAATGACCATCGGGGGAAATGACATGCCCGTGTTATTGTTGTCATTTCAGCTATTGAAAATGAAACCCCTCTTCCGTTTATCCTACGTGTGAACAACAGCATCAATGCTAGTGCTCTTGTAACGGACCATAGCAATCAATAACACTATGACATGCAACATAGTGTCAATCCCACCCACGTTCTTCTAATTGAGTGAGTTTCCCCCGACTCTAATTTCTGTTTTCAGAAGTAGACCGTCTCCTACCTGGAATCCAAATGGACTTTGCTACATTTCAACGTCGCTTGACTTGACCGCAACTTTCAGTCTGGTTAAACCAGGCTAAACAGACTCTAGCATCGACAGAAGAACACAATTAGCCTCCAACCCCAAAAAATGTAAAGCACACAGCGAGCTGCCAAAGTAAACGCATCCTCTCTTCCAAAATGCCAATGGGGGAAGAACAAGGCTGTTTGGCTCTACTGTCCCGGGTCTTAGGGTATAGACTACAGGCCATGGCCTCTATTTGTGTTGGGTGTCCCATAATCGGAGAATGATCCGTCCACTAATTGACCACTGTTCAGTTCCTACTCAGGACAACATCTTGAGATTTGATTACAAAGAGGGCGAGACAGAATGCTAGAACGGCGGAAATAGAGGGACGATGAGACCAAGGGAGGCTACAGAGGAGAGGCAGACCGTGTGAGAGAGATAGGAAAAAGAGAAGTTGATTTTTAAAGTGTGTGTTTTTAGCGTGGCAGGTCACTGTTCTCAGACCAGAGAAGAGACTGGCCCTGGATTAGCCTGTTGTTGTTGTCGAACTCCGGGAGAGTTCGCTTGGCAGCACTGTTGGGATAATCCAAGTAGACATTAGCCGTGCATAGAGATGGGCAAGAAACAGACGCTGCTGGCACAGAGTATAACAAGACCACACCTGCACCCACTCTTAATTTAGCGTAGCTACTGTGTAAAGTAATTGTGCCTAGGGCCCAAATGAAATCACACACACAAAACAACTCTTTGTGTGCACTTGAGTCACGCCTGAAGTGGAGCCACTGATCACACCATTGTCTGAACATCTTGAGAGACAGGAAACTGTTTACCCGGTTTATCAAATCAAATGTTATTTGCCACATACACATGTTTAGCAGATGTTATTGTGGGTGTAGTGAAATGCTTGTGTTTCTAGCTCCAGCAGTGCAGTAGTATCTAACAATTCACAACAATACACACAACCTAAAAGTAAAGGATTTTTTTATTTTATTTAACCTTTATTTAACTTATAAAAGCAGGGTTGTTTTTGGTCTCTGTCTTGGTCAAATCTTGGTCACTTCCTCGTTAGGAGGTAAGTGGGGTGGCTGTGGTGGTGCTTGTTGACAATCCTACATTGTGTTTATGCTAGTGCTACTCCACAAAGGGCTCATTGTGGAGAGTGACTGCCCAGGAGAGGGGTCCAGGACTCGGCTAAGGGACTGGGGGACGTTTTGGGGCTGGAGGCTGGGAGGGGTCTTGTCCGTGGAAAGGCCAGACTGTACTGTACTCAGCTGACAGGGCTGGGAGACTGCACATGTGAGAGGAGTCCCGTGCTTGACTGCTCGGTGTCTCCAATAGTCCTCAATCTCCCACTGTGCTGTAATAGTATTATGAAAGGGATTTTTCATCACAAACTCAATGTTGTGGATTGTTACATTAGGGGAAAAAATTATGTCTCTAGAGAATTTCGTATTCCGAGTTTAAAGCTGAGATCTTAAGCGGCTTGGAAAACTGTCCACAGAATTTGTAATATTGTTGTTTTGGCCTATACTCTCCTGACCTCTCCCAAGGACACACGTTTGTTTACATCGACAGATGGCCTTACCTCCAATGGCATTCTGTCTCCTCTCGCTTCCTCTCTCTTTCCTTCTCTTAGTATGTCGCTGGAGCTGAAACTGTACACAGAAGCACCTTGTAAAAGATTGATTCGACAATGTATCCTATGACATACTGTACAGCCCATGTTTCTCTTCTCCTCTTTTACCCCCCCCCCCTCCTCCTTTTCTCTAATGTCTGAGAGTGACAGGACTCTCAGGTCAAGCTGACGCCGCCGTCTCTCTCTGAAGCAGGAACAGGCCCTCTCTCCCAGCTGTCTGTCCGCCTGCCTGTCAGATCCGGCTGTTGCGCTGGCCCCTCACCCTAGACTTAAGAGCCCTTCCACACACTACAGGGTTTTATAGGGCCCGAGGCACAGGCGAGACGCACAGAGAAAGAAAGGATTATCATAACGGCTAATTCTAGGTCTCTGCAAGTTTAGGCTAACTCTTCTGTGGAGAAAACTCAGGTGTCCATCAGTCAGTCAGTCAGCTGGAACACACATCCCTTTCTAGCACAGTTTTCTATGAATTGAGAGGGACTGTAGGGATAGGGCAAACTGGGCCTCTCGACCGCTTTTTGGGCGGGATAACCATAAACTGTCAGTCATTGACTTTCTTCACCAGATCAAAGAGCCTCTAGGGCTAAATTGCTCAATGATTGACAGGGCATGGTTATCCCGCCCATCTTGGCTTCTGTCGCTTATTCCATCACTAGCTGACTTGGCCCTGATACCTTTTTAATTTGGCCTCCCACTTTATCTCGTAATTCAGTATCGATGGTGGTTGTAAATCGTCATCTGTGGGTCTTCTGCACTGATGCTTAGGACCTCAGTGGCATTTTGGGTGCCTGTAATTCTGCCTGTTTGTTTTGAGTAGAGAAGGGCTTGGGGTTTGGGGCTGTCCACGTTGGTGCCTGCGTTCTTCTTGGTTGTACACACGTAGAACTCGTCAGTCACGTCCTTTAAATCCCGCTGCGCACTTGAGTTCATCCTGGGCTCTCCACCGGCTCGGTCTAAGGTCAGGAATAGGTCAGACTGACCAAAAATGCCAAATTCTCCAAAAGTGTTTTTGTTTTGATGTGTGCATGATTGGGAAGAGTTGCATGACGACGATGCATCTCTCTGTAATGTGTGTTTCTACAAAGTGACTTTGTGAAAGATACTTACAGATTTATCCGTTTTATGGTCGTGTCGGCGCTCCACTATTCACTGTCAACGAGCCATAACCACACACACAAACCCATAGTGTATTTGTGTTTAACTGCATAGAAGATGGACTGTTTGGGTGAGCGTACACTTACCAGTTTTGTTGCTCGGCTAGTTCAATGGTCCCGTTTGTTTGTGCAGAGTAAAGGATGGAGGAGCCGTGTACCCATGCATAGCTGTTTATACGGCACAGCTAGCCATCGTTGAGTGGATTAAATGAAACGCTCTCGCTCTCCCTGTGTGATCCTGTGGCCCTGCGATGTTTACAAGGGGGCAGAACGGCGATCAGTACTGTCCGGGGAAATTCTGGAGATCAATGGCATCAAACACAACAACATGCTGGTGATGTTTTGAGTTTGTATGCGAGTTTGGTTACCCAGGTGTGTGTCGGGTTATGTCTGTATGGAGTGTTTACATCTGCATTTGTGTGTGTGTGTGTTCATCTTTGTAATACTAACTATACTCACTCAGTGATACTAAAATTGTGGGTTGAAGGCCTACGGTTTTAAATTGGGCTGTGACTAGAAACTGTTTATTTGGTGCGTCACAAAGTTCAAAAGATTTTAGGGGGGTGGTAACAGAGCAGTAGTGGGTCACTAGCACTATCTGACCCTGCCCTGTCTCCCTCTCTGTGTTCTCTAGCCCAGCACACTGCCCCAGGGCACCATCAACATGAACCAGTGCTCTGATGTCATCGACGGGGAGTCCAGGACGGGCCAGAAGAACTCCTTGTGCGTTCTCACCCCCGACAGAGAGCACTTCATCCGGGCCGAGTGCCGCGAGATTATCAACGGGTAAGACATGCATCTGGCTAGGGCACAATGTAAGAAAGCTGAATTCTTCTTATTGGGAAAGTTCAGGTAGTAGGGAGATGGCAACATCACACAACAACAGCACCTCTACCTACTTCATTTGTTGTGGCGGCCTCTCCTTCTCCCATTTACATTCGTACTGTTCTCAGTGGATGTCTTTTGACAAGTGGATGCACAAGCACAGGTTAGCGTTTTTCATCATGAATCTAGTTCTGGAGGCAGCTCTGCAGAGTATTATATAGCTGGCACAGCCACAGTCGGATTTTAAACATCCTTAACCCAAACCTTAACCACACTGCTAACCCTAATGCCTAATCCTAATCTTTAATGAAGACGAAAAAGTTTATGAATTTTTACAATAAGCAATTTTGACTTTGCAGTTGAACTATTTAAGAGGAAATCACTTCGTTCCGCCTCCAGGACAAGACTCATGACAATAAACATCAACCTGAGCCACAAGCAGGCATCCATCATATTGCTTTCACCTATAAAGGGAAGAATAAGAGAGGAAGTCATGGCGTCCAATGATTTGAAATACTGGAGTTCTGTCCTAGAGGTCATTGGACCTGTGGGGAGAAAGGCAGTCTGAGGGAAAGGAAAAGATGGCTAGAGAAAGTGTTGTTGCACAGCCTTGTGGGTGCTGTTCCATTGCTGTCTGAACAGCTCTGCCCCCTGCTGTCTCTATCAGGCAGTGCAATCTGCGCTCTCTCCCTAATTCGCACTGCAATGACAGTGCACATTCTTTCACTGCCCCCTGCCTCCTTCACTGCCTCCCATCTCCCTCATTCACTCACTACCTCTCTTTTATTAAGCCCCCTCACCAACCCTTAACCCTTAATACTTGCCTAGTTAAATAAAAACCAAAATAATAATACACTGCCCTTGTACCTCCTGTCCATCCACAAACGGGATAGCACTGCTCTGCTAGCATCTCCCTTCCTCCTGAACACACACACACTTCTAGCTACCATTTTATGTCCCCTTAACAACTATAACACACTGTCCTCACTGTTAACAAACCACCCTAGTCTCCATGCCTCCTTTCTCCGTCAAACCCCCCCATTTTATAATACACTAACCTTACTGCCCTCCCCTGCAAAGTCCTTCACGACCCACCTCTTGACACACTTCGCAGCGACCCCTCCCTCCTCCTGTACCTGGCTCTCTGCCATCCTGGAAACATATTGGCCCGGGCAGTGTTATTGCCATCTGATTTGGGGGGGGGGGAGCTGGGCCAATGACAAACACCCAGATTAAGAGGATCTCTGTTTTTCTCATGGTCTGAATAAGCCTCTGGCTTTCCCCCCACCCCGCTACCCAGTCTTCCATAGAGGGGGATTAGGCCTGACACATACAGAATGGGGACAGCACGAAAACTCACTTTCAATCTCAAACTACCAGATTATATACTGTACTGTACAACAGCTGTAAAAAAAATTATAATTAAAAATCAAATCGTAAACATTTTACAATTTCAGTCAATTTCAATCTTGGCACACTCAATGACTTCCTCAACAATTTTCTCAATCTTAATCTGTACGCTAACATGCTAAAGACATTCACTTGTCCCACAAACTAAGATCTATGCTGCTTAGGAGGTGCTTTACTAGTGGGCAAAGACGAATGCCAGTAGTACACTGAAATTAGATCTCTGCTATTCAATTTGTTGTTGGATTGGTGTTGAAATGCCACCCGCCAAGGTTGTCTTGACAAAAGCCAGCCATGTTCCTGTAGTACTTTCATCAGGCCACAGTGTTTTAATATCACAGAGCAGAACCGTTGAATAGGCTTTCACACTCACAAGAGGGTCGGACAATGGGGGAATTGATATGACTTTGTGTTCTGTGCCATGGTGATGGACTTAGTGCTTCAATTAGTCACAACACAACCCTGGCATTGTTTAGGCCTTCGCAACCCCTACCGTTTTTATCAGCGTTATTCATTCATTTATGGAATAGTTCATGGGATTGAACGGTTAAATAGTTATCAAATTTCTAGAAATAGGTTTGCCACCTCACAAGTTGAACCTGAACTCCTATGAAGATATTCATTCATTCATTGATACTTCCCCACTGACGTATTGTGGACTCCCACTCCTACAGACTGGACGGGTCACGACTTAAAGCACATTAGCTGGATTGGTGTGTGACTTATGGGGAACAAATATTGACAAACACTGGACACCTTCTGTATCCAGACTGACTATTGTATTTGGTTGTTGTGGGAAGTCTTTTTTGGGGGGGGGCTCGAGAGGTTGTAAATGAGACTTGTTTGAGTAGTCCACTGCGGGGATTCTCTCCGCCAATTAGTGGATGTGTAATTCAGTATATCTGAGGATATCAGAGAATGCCATGACAGAAGAAGTACAGTAGGTGTGGCCGGTAGCCTAGTGGTTAGAGCGTCGGGCCAGTAACCCAAAGGTTGCTAGATCGAATCCACGAGCTGACAAGGTAAAAATCTGTCGTTCTGCCCCTGAACAAGGCAGTTAACCCACTGTTCCTAGTCCGTCATAGTTAAGAACAAATTCTTATTTACAGACTTGCCCAGTTAAATAAAGGTGAAATAAAAATCAAATCAAAGGTGTAGGACTAGGTGTTAAGTCTCCCAAATACATTACTTACATGGGCACGGTTTCACGATTAGTGACGGAACTTTAAATTCACAGGCGTTTAACCATACATCGTTCCTATAACTGACGAAGATGTCACACATGTTTCCCAAAATAACACCTAGAGAGAACATTCACCAAGTGCAGATAGGATCGAAGGAAAGGCAGCGCTACTTTCGGATTAGCTATCTCCCTTCAAATCTGAGCTAACATTATAATTATTCCACAATACTGACGTCAGATCAGCTCCTAGAGACCTATATGGCTGTAAATATTGAGGTGGCTTATTCTAATGGCTACCCTTTTTAATAGTACAATGATTTGGCACATCATTGCGCACATATTGTCACACATTATGAAATATATTGAGGCAAAAATTAGACAGCCTACAATTAGCAAAATATAACTTATTTAATAGAACATGAAATGTATTTCAATATGATTGAAATAAACTCAGCAAACAAAGAAACGTCCTCACTGTCAACTGCGTTTATTTTCAGCAAACTTAACATGTGTAAATATTTGTATGAGCATAACAAGATTCAACAACTGAGACATAAACTGAACAAGTTCCACAGACATGTGACTAACAGAAATGGAATAATGTGTCCCTGAACAAAGGGGGGGTTAAAATCAAAAGTAACAGTCAGTATCTGGTGTGGCCACCAGCTGCATTAAGTACTGCAGTGCATCTCCTCCTCGTGGACTGCACCAGATTTGCCCGTTCTTGCTGTGAGATGTTACCCCACTCTTCCACCAATGCACCTGCAAGTTCCCGGACATTTCTGTGGGGGAATGGCCATAGCCCTCACTCTCCAATCCAACAGGTCCCAGAGGTGCTCAATGGGATTGAGATCCGGGCTCTTCGCTGGCCATGGCAGAACACTGACATTCCTGTCTTGCAGGAACTCACGCACAGAACGAGCAGTATTGGTGGTGGCATTGTCATGCTGGAGAGTCATGTCAGGATGAGCCTGCAGGAAGGGTACCACATGAGGGAGGAGGATGTCTTCCCTGTAACACACAGCGTTGAGATTGCCTGCAATGACAACAAGCTCAGTCTGATGATGCTGTGACACACCGCCCCAGACCATGACGGACCCTCCACCTCCAAATCGATCCTGCTCCAGAGTACAGGCCTCGGTGTAAAGCTCATTCCTTTGAAGATAAACGCGAATCCGAATCCGACTTTTTGCCAGTCCTGTCTGGTCCAGCGACGGTGGGTTTGTGCCCATAGGTGACGTTGTTGCCGGTGATGTCTGGTGAGGACCTGCCTTACAACAGGCCTGCAAGCCCTCAGTCCAGCCTCTCTCGGCCTATTGCGGACAGTCTGAGCACTGATGGAGGGATTGTGCGTTCCTGGAGTAACTCGGGCAGTTGTTGCCATCCTGTACCTGACCCGCAGGTGTGATGTTCGGATGTACCGATCCTGTGCAGGTGTTGTTACACGTGGTCTGCCACTTCGAGGACGATCAGCTGTCCGTCCTGTAGCGCTGTCTTAGGTGTGTCACAGTACAGACATTGCAATTTATTGCCCTGGCCACATCTGCAGTCCTCATGCCTCCTTGCAGCATGCCTAATGCACGTTCACGCAGATGAGCAGGGACCCTGGGCATCTTTCTTTTGGTGTTTTTCAGAGTCAGTAGAAAGGCCTCTTTAGTGTCCTAAGTTTTCATAACTGTGACCTTAATTGCCTACCGTCTGTAAGCTGTTAGCGTCTTAAGGACCGTTCCACAGGTGCATGTTCATTAATTGTTTATAGGTCATTGAACAAGCATGGGAAACAGCGTTTAAACCCTTTACAAAGAAGATCTGTGAAGAATGATCTTTGAAAGACAGGGTCCTGAAAAAGGGACGTTTCTTTTTTTGCTGAGTTTATATTGGCCTAGGCTGTATAGCCTACTGTATTTGTATTTTAAAGCGGTCATCTTGGTTTTCATTTGAAGCATCTTTTTATCCTTAGCCTCTTTTTTTTGCATAGACATTGACAACTTTTGTTTGTAGCGGTGGTCACAGAGGTGACATAAACATATATAGATTCTATATTTATCAGAGATCTTCTGTGTATGAAGTGACACGGGGGGGGGCGGCAAAAAAGCATCTAACGATGGACTTAGCTGTTCTACGAGTGGTCTGAGGCAATTGGTAAATGAGTGTCTGAGACACACATGTACTGTATTTCACAGATCAGAACCAGTGTTTTCCAAGTGGTAGGACCAGCTGGCAGGTCACAGCCTGTTTGTTTTCGGGTTGTGACTGGGTCACGTCTAGGAACGGTGCTTTTTTTAATTCAGTGGCTCGTGGGAAATCTCCAAAACCTATTGATGGGTCTTAATTCACAAAAAAATGTTTGGGAACCATCAGCCTGGAGTTTTGTCTTGTTTTTATGTTTGTCACTAATGAGTGATTTTTGCCCCTTTGATCGTCTCTGCAGATGGCAGGAGGCCCTGACGGTCTATCCCCGGACCAACAAGCAGAACCAGAAGAAGAAGCGCAAAGTGGAGCCACCTACTCCTCAGGTACCATGCCCTCCACTCTGAGATTCTAATTAAGTACTGTATACTGTACAATGTATTGGATATGTGGTCTCCCTATTGCAGGGTTTCCCAAACTCGGTCCTCGGGACCCCAAAGGGTACACATTTGCGTTTTTGCCCTAGCGCTACACAGCTGATTCAAATGATCAACTAATCATCGAGCTTTGATCATTTGAATCAGGACCGAGTTTGGGAACCGCTGCCCTATTGTATAATGTACTCCAACAAACTGAATAGTCTTACTGTAACAGGGTGTATGGTGGATATAGAACCAGTACACTAGCTTAAGATGAATCATAACGATTAGGTATAATGGACTGGTTTGGTATGAAGTCATGTTATTGTATTGAATTTAAGAGGCCTGTATGATAACATGACAGACACTTTTGCCCTGAGGGGAATTTAAATGAAATGTCCATGTCAGTACATGCTTACACTACAGAGGTTGTCTCTGTTAGAGAGTTAGATACATAAAAAAAAAAGCGAGGGTAACGTAAAGGTAAGAAGTTTTAATGACTAGATGAAGTAATGGTATTGAATATCCTCCTCTACAGACCACACACTTTGCGGTGCGGTTTGTTATTTTCCTTTCTTCCTTTCATTTTGATGTGATGCCAGATTTGTGGCGGGCGCAGAGACTGGCTCCGAAGCTCTTTGTCTGGGTCTTCTAATGGCAGTGGACCGAAACAGACCAACCCCCCCCCCCGCACACTCTGAGTCTAGTTGACACTAACAGCCTCATTTGCTTAAGGGAAAACACAGACAGAGGGGTGACCCTCACTTTTATGCCATGTTGGCCTCCCAAGTCCTGTGTTCCTGAAGTCTGCTCTGCACAGCAGTGAGTGTAGCTGCTTTCTGTCTGTCTGTCTGTCTTGCTATGTCTAATTGGCTTGTCTGTCTGCCCCCTCTCCCTGTGCCCTCCCTTTACCCACTCGGTAGCAGTAATTACTGGTGCTGGCTGGCAGCAGTCTGCACAGAAACCACAGAACAAATGCAGGGGCCAAAACTGGGTTGACAGTGCTCTGGATCAGGAAAAGAGCCAGTGGGGGCCAGAGTTATTGCTCGTTCCTACAAAACACTGTCTGCCTGACTTTCTGTACTTCTCTTTTATATGTATGTACAAGTATGGTATGTGTCGAGTCAATGACACTCATTGACATTTCTGGCGGAATCCACTTGCAGATATACGGTACAATGAGTCAAGGCCAAGCCATGTAATTAAGGTTGTTTACTTGAGAGAGTGACGTCGCTTTCATTGCAGGTTCCAGATCGGTTTCCGTCATCGTCGCATCCAGGTCTGACCAGTGCTGTTTGCTTGATCTCTGTACCAGAGCGTAGTTATAGGAAAGAGGTTGTCACATAGGTGCATATTCAATGTAACACTGAATGTCTCTCCACTTCCCCATTTACTAAAAACAGTGCTAAGAAGCCATTTCCACCTGAAACCTCTCCACCCACTTACACGTGTCTCACCAGAGATTCCTGTCTGCTCTGTAAATACGTAGGCACAGAGAAACATCTGTTTGCTTTCTGGGAAGTGGTTCCAAGGCAAACAGCACCTGACAAGGAGAGGTTAAGTCCATTGTATCTTGACAGGCCATTCTGGTGTTGCTGGCTTTTCGTGAGAGTGGCCAGAAACGGTCTTTCTATGATCCTCTCGGGTTGAAAAAAAAACCCTTGGGACAGAAATGCGATGTTTGCTCCTCCAAATCCTTGCTCCTGGCTATATGGTCTTGAGTAGCAGGGACTTTGAGGCAAGAGGGAAGACAATCTGCTCCGCCATGGCAAGGGGCCACCGGCAGGGCATTAGTGGCTCCATGTCCTGTTCCAGGCTTCTTGAATCTTCAACCCTGTTGAGAAGACCAACCTCTGGAATGGACCCCCATAAGGTTCCGTTGTCAGGCCCACCTGACTGTGAAGACTCACTGTTACTGCTGAGGAAAAAATGTGTTCTTGTCACATACAGTGGATAGGTGCAGTGAAATGTGTTGTTTTACAGGGTCCTGGAACAAAGTAGGGTTAAGGGCCTTGCTCAAGGGCACACCAACAGATTGTTCACTTTGTCCGCTCGGGTATTAGAACCAGTGACCTTTCGGTTACTGACCCCAACCCTCTAACCACTAGGCTACCTGCCGCCCAATAGATCCACACCCTAACTGCAAAGGCTCTGTGTGATTTGCAGGGTGTACGAAGTCCGAGCTGTCATTTTTCCACCAGAGACATGAACGGACATGCTTTGAGTTGAGCCAAACTGGATGTACTTCAATCCTGAATGGCTACACAATCCCAATCTCAAACCTTAATCCCAATTCCAATCAATCCAGGTGGAAGGGGATCAAAGTGGATACTCTTATACATTCTTCTTGTTTCAAAGGCAGTAGTTCAGGGTTCAGTGGCATGCCTCCATATGTGTTGTTTGAGAGGGGATTGGCCGGAGATAGCAAGGGTGTATTCAGATTTTATTATCTCCGGCCACACGTAAACATATCCCAGGGCCTCCTGAGTGGTGCAGCGGTCTAAGGCACTGTATCGCAGTGCTAGAGGCCTCACTACAGACCAAGGTTCGATCCCAGGCTGTGTCGCAGCCGGCCGCGACCGGGAGACCCATGAGGCGACGCACAATTGGCCCAGCGTTGTCCAGGTTACGGGAGGTTCTGGCTGTCCAGGATGTCCTTGTCCCATCGCGCTCTAGTGGCGGGCCGGGCGCATGCACGCTTGCCTGTATGGCGTTTCCTCCGACACTTTGGTGCGGCTGGCTTCCGGGTTAAGCGAGCAGTGTGTCAAGAAGCAGTGCGGCTTGGCGGGGTCACGTTTCGGAGGACGCATGGCTCTCGACCTTCGCCTCTCCCGAGCCCTATCGCTGCAACTCCTGTACGGACAAGACTGTAACTACCAATTGGAAATCATGAAAAAGGGTAAAAAAAAGTACCCCCCGGAAGAAAAAAAACATATCCCAAGAATATAGTCGCAGGGAAAGGAGGAAAGAGCGGTGCTGACGGAAGTAAGAATTATCAGTATCGCAAAATACTAAGAGTCATGAAATGTACTCGCTGTCTACCTTTTTATTATCCATGATTACATGCCAAAACGGATTTGTTTTGTGTGTATGTGTACTATATGTACTGAATGCAGGTATTTGTAAAAACCATAAATGAGCAGGGACTTTACAGTAAATATACTGCCTTGTTATTAACAAGCATTTGAAGACATTAAGTATGAAGTCAGGCATAAGTCGTCACATCTCTATCCCACAGAATGTTTCCCTTGTCTGTTCTGTCCTCTACAACAACAACAGGTGTGACTGCCATGAAGGAGCTCTTTGTTCTTTGTTGAGCTGTCTGTCTGCCTCTCTTTCTTTCCCTTTGCCCCTCCCTCCATCCCTCTTAAGTCTGTCAATCTGTGCTGTTCTGTAATGAAACAATACTCTTTGTACATACTGTCTCTTCGCAACATTTTTATTGAAAATGCTAAAGGAACTCTTAGTCATCGGAATACATGAAAAAGCTCCCCAAAGAAAGAGATGCTGAAACACATGGACTCAATAGATGGTCATGATTCGTCTTCATTGTTGACATGTGTAACAATTGCATTTGTCTCTTTCCTCCTCCACTGAACCCTCTTGCACTCTTGTCTTTCCCTCTCTCTCCCTTTTACCGTTCTCGTTCCCCCTCTCCCACCCCCCACCTCTACCCCCAGGAGCCCGGCCCAGCCAAGGTGACAGTGACCAGTAGCGGGGGCAGTATCCCCTGCCTGCCCAGCAGTATAGCCAGTGCAGAGCGGGTGCCGGCCAGCCGCTCCACCCTGTGGCAGGAGGAGAGGTGGAGCAGGGCATCCACCATCCCCTGCAGCCGCAGCGCCTCCTGTCTCAGCCAGCTGACCCAGAGCCACCCGGGGTCAAGCGTCACCAGAGAGGGTGAGGAAAGACTGGAGACGCACTTTCACCAAAGCACCTGAACCAATACATTTTTGGGTGTCAGCATATCAGTCATTTTGGTTTTTAATCAACATCCAAGGCAGTTATTGAACGCCAATGTTGATATCCAATGTTGATATCCTCGCTCTGTGTTCATGTACACTATCTGGCCAAAGGTATGTGGACAACCATTCAAATTAGTGGATTCGGCTATTTCACATCCGTTGCTGACAAGTGTATAAAATCAAACACAACGCTATGCAATCTCCATTGACAAACATTGGCAGTAGAATTGCCCGTACTGAAGAGATCAGTGACTTTCAATGTGGCACTGTCATAGGATGCCACCTTTCCAACAAGTCAGCTCGTCATATTTCTATCCTGCTAGAGCTGCCCTGGTCAACTGTAAGTGCTGTTATTGTGAAATGGAAACGTCTAGGAGCAACAACGGCTCAGCCGCGAAGTGGTAGGCCACACAAGATCATAGAACGGGAACGCCGAGTGCTGAAGCGCTTAGCGCGTAACAAAATGTGTCTGTCCTCGGATGCTAAACTCAGTGTCGAGTTCCAAACTGCCTCTGGAAGCAAAGTCAGCACAAGAACTGTTCATCGGGGGCTTCGTGAAATGGGTTTCCATGGCCGAGCAGCCGCACACAAGCCTAAGATCACCATGCGCAATGCCAAGCATTGGCAGGAGCGGTACAAAGCTCGCCACCATTGGAGCAGTGGAAACGCATTTTCTGGAGTGATGAACTACGCTTCACCATCTGGCAGTCCGATGGTCGAATCTGGGTTTGGCGGATGCCAGGAGAACGCTACCTGCCCGAATGCATAGAGCAAACTGTAAAGTTTGGTGGAGGAGGAATAATGGTCTGGGACTGTTTTTCATGGTTCGGGCTAGGCCCATTGGTTCCAATGAAGGGAAATCTTAATGCTACAGCATACAATGACGATTCTGTGCTTCTGACTTTGTGGCAACAGTTTGGGGAAGGCCCTTTCCTGTTTCAGCATGCAAATGCCCCTGTGCACAAAGTGAGGTCCACACAGAAATGGTTTGTCGAGATCGATGTGGAATATCTTGACTGGCCTGCACAGAGCCCTGACCTCAACCCAATCAAACACCTTTGAGATTAATTGGAACGCCAGGCCTAATGGACCAACATCAGTGCCCGACCTCACTAATGCTCTTGGGGCTGAATGGAAGCAAGTCCCCGCAGCAATGTTCCAACATCTAGTGGAAAGCCTTCCCAGAAGAGTGGAGGCTATTTAGCAGCAAAGGGTGGACCCAACTCCATATTAATACCCATGATTTTGAAATGAGATGACGAGAAGGTGTCCACATCCTTTTGACCACGTAGTGTACGTGCTTATGTATTATTTTCTGCCAAACATTTTTGTAATCTTTCGCTTGCTCTGCTTTGTTTGTGTGGTTCAAGACGGTAGCTCCCTGAGCGGCGGACGCAAGGTACGAGTGGAGAGTGGCTACTTCTCCCTG
The DNA here is from genome assembly GCF_045679555.1 of Salvelinus alpinus. Lineage (NCBI taxonomy): Eukaryota > Metazoa > Chordata > Actinopteri > Salmoniformes > Salmonidae > Salvelinus > Salvelinus alpinus. Next base: position 25,437,254 of record NC_092088.1, read on the forward strand.
GAGAAGACAAAGTCGCCGGAGCCCCCCCAGCCTCCCCAGCACCAGCCCCTGACCACCTCTACCTCCCTCGGCGTCCTCCACCACAGGTACAGCCCCTGTGACTCCCCCTCGTACCCCAACACCTCCCTGAACTACCCCTCCTCAGACCCCCTCCCCTCCCCAGGCGCCCTCCTCTCCCCTAGCTACTCCACCGTCAGCTCCTCCCAGAGCTCCCTTGACTCGGAGCCCAGCAGCAATGCCCTGAGCTGGGACAGCCGAGTCGGGGCAGGTGGGAATGTTGGAGGTGGTGGTGGGGGAAGAGTGGGACGACCAGGCAAGGACTACGTGGTGCTGTCGAACGTGCCGCGGGCGCGCCGGCTGAGCCACCGCGAGGCCTTCCGCTCGGACAAGAAGAGGGTGGAGCTGAGAGCGCGCACACGCAGCCCCGGACGGGAGGAGGTGGCCAGGCTGTTTGGGCTGGAGCGCAGGTGAGGATATTGAGATGACCCACCACACACACGCACATGTATTTAACTTATGCACAAAGGCACTTAGAAACAGTCAAACCCACACTACACACAGCATTGCTTTGTAAGCCCACCGACTATATTGAATGTAATCACGCATGCGATCTTCAGTGTTTTGGTTTTGTCTACCCTCCACTAAATTCAATTACTATGATCTTCATGAGCTGTATTGGTCTTCTGGCACCACCTAGTGGCAGCAGTCCTCGAGATCCTCTTCTGCCTCTTTCATAATTGAATTGCTCTCTTGGAGCCAAATTTAAAACCAACGTATGTTTATTGCATGCACATTTCCTCCTCTGTCCAGCTCTGTCTACTTTGCTATTTTGTTTTTGTTTTTTTGTTTTGTCTCTTCCAGGAGCTTCTGAAAATTTGCCCTCCCAAACCTTCCGCCTCCGTCCTGCTGCGCCCTGCTGGTTACCGCTGACTCCTGCTTTCTCTCATTCCACCACACACACACACATACACACACACACACACACACGCGCGCGCACGCACACGCACACACATTCACTCACACCTGGTCCAGTCTCCTTGGCTAACGCTGCTGATGCTGCCATTGCTGCTGCTCCTGGGAACATGGTCCTTAATCCTACAATGATCCTTCTTCCTCTCCATCTGAAGTTTGATCTCTTCACATAACACTCTATACTCATCATACTCTATCAGTCTTTTGTGGACCATTTTCCTTTTCTAGTTGCACTTACACATTCTCTCTATGGAATATGTGGTTGTGCCAAAATGATTAACCAATGTAGTCATTGATCAAAATGTTCTTACATTCAAACCAGACTGATACTATATATTTATAGATTTTTGGCACAAAGCAGCCTCCATAGTCCTGCTCTGCTCTTTTAGTTAACGCACATTGACGCTAGGACCTTGAGAGGATTTTCTCTTTTTTTGTTGTTTTTGTAGCTCATTTGATTGTGTGTTATATCCTGAAGCATGGCCGACTGAAGAGTAACACGACTTTATAAGAGGAAAGGCTGCAGACGGTTTTAGCCGCAGCAGTTTGAGTGGGTTAGAGCCTCGTGTTTTACTGGAAAACCGTCGGCAGCCTTCTTATGAAGTCATGTTACTCTTCAGTTATTGGATACAGAATGCTGTCACTTAAGTACAGCAAGAGATGATGACGCATAGCTGAAGTTTCAAAGACCCTATGTCATGCTGTTCATGTGATACTGTTCATGATTGTGTGTGTGTGTGTGTGTGTGTGTGTGTGTGTGTGTGTGTGTGTGTGTGTGTGTGTGTGTGTGTGTGTGTGTGTGTGTGTGTGTGTGTGTGTGTGTGTGTGTGTGTGTGTGTGTGTGTGTGTGTGTTGCTGACGGCGTATGTGTGTGTTTTCCACAGGCGTTCTCAGGTGATAGGGAAGTTTGAGTCAGGGGATGGGGAGGGCGTGGAACACATGGACACCACCTCTCCTTCGGAGCCCCCCTCCAATACCGTGTCTGTCCAGAGGCAGGGGCGTAGCGAGAGACGCTCCCTCGCCTGCAAACAGGTAATGTCCCCCCCCCCTAACATAATGTGACACAAGGCTGTCGTTAGGGGTCATAAACCATACATGGCACCTAACATTAGCTGTCGTTAACATTAGTAAACCTACAATCCAATTTACGGAGAACTCTCGTTCATCATAAACCTTTCATTAATGTTTCAGTTGACGTCAATATGAAGATAACCGTGTTTCAATTTACGTGAATACATACAGTAGAGTAGTTTACAGTGCATTCGGAAAGTATTCAGACCCCTTGACTTTTTCCACATTTTGTTACATTACAGCCTTATTCTAGAATGGATTCAATTGTTTTTTCCCCCTCATCAATCTACACACAATACCCCTTTAATGACAAAACAAAAACAGGTTTTTAGAAATGTTTGCAAATGTATTAATATATATATTTTTTAAATATCACATTTACACAAGTATTCAGACCCTTTACTCAGTACTTTGTTGAAGCACCTTTGGCAGCTATTACAGCATCAAGTCTTCTTGGGTATGATGCTACAAGCTTGGCACACCTGTATTTGGGGAGTTTCTCCAATTCTTCTCTGCAGATTCTCTCAAGCTCTGTCAGGTTGGATGGAGAGTGTCGCTGCACAGCTATTTTCAGGTCTCTCCAGAGATGTTAGATCGGGTTCAAGTCTGGGCTCTGGCTGGGCCACTCAAGGACATTCAGAGACCTATCCCAAAGCCACTCCTGCGTTGTCTTGGCTGTGTGCTTAGGGTCATTGTCCTGTTGGAAGGTGAACCTTAGCCGTAGTCGGAGGTCCTGAGCGGTCTGGAGCAGGTTTTCATCAAGGATCTCTCTGTACTTTGCTCTGTTCATCTGTGCCTCGATCCTGACTAGTCTCCCAGTCCCTGCCACTGAAAAACATCTCCACAGCATGATGCTGCCACCACCATGATTCACCGTAGGGATGGTGCCAGGTTTCCTCCAGACGTGATGCTTGGCATTCAGGCCAGAGAATGTTGTTTCTCATTCTCACTGACGGTCCTTTAGGTGCCTTTTGGCAAACTCCAAGCAGGCTGTCATGTGCCTTTTAATGATGAGTGGTAGAGTGCTGCAGAGATGGTTGTCCTTCTGGAAGGTTCTCCCTTCTTCACAGAGGAACTCTGGAGCTCTGTTAGAGTGACCATTGGGTTTTTGGTCAACTCCCTGATCAAGGCCCTTCTCCCCTGATTGCTCAGTTTGGCCGGGCAGCCAGCCCTACAAAGAGTCTTGGTGGTTCCAAACTTCTTCCATTTACGAATGATGGAGGCCACTGTGTTCTTGTGCACCTTCAGTGGTGCAGACATTTTTTGTAACTCTTCCCCAGATCTGTGCCTCGACACAATCCTGTCTTGGATCTCTAAGGACAATCCCTTCGGCCTCATGGCTTGGTTTTTGCTCTGACATGCACTGTCAACTGTGGGACCTTATATAGACAGGTGTGTGCCTTTACAAATCATGTCCAATCAATTCAATTTACCACAGGTGGACTCCAATCAAGTAGTAGAAGCATCTCAAGGATGATTAATGGAAACAGGAAGCACCTGAGCTCAATTTTGAGTCTCATAGCAAAGGGTTTGAATACTTATGTAAATAAGTTATTTGTTTTATTTTTTTCAAATTTGCAAACGTTTCTAAAAACCTTTTTTCGCTTTGTCATTATGGGGTATCGTGTGTAGATTGATGAGGGGAATAAGGTTATAAAGCGACAAAATGTAGATAAAGTGAAGGGGTCTGAATACTTTCCGAATGCACTGTATATGAGCTGTAGTGAGTGTTTTAGTAATATTTCATAGCCAATGGATTCATGTCATGTCGACCCTATATGTTGGGCATTTTCAGGAGATGTCATTGGATGCTGAGAAGGAGCGTTGCGTTCCTGATGTGTCCTGCTCTTTCAACTTCCGGAGGGCAAAGTCCCTGGACCGCCGAGTGACCGAGTCCTCCATGACTGTGAGTGCTGGGCAGTGTTTTACTTTATGCTAGGTTACTCCACTTTACTTTACGCTAGGTTACTCCACTTTACTTTATGCTAGGTTACTCCACTTTACTTTATGCTAGGTTACTCCACTTTACTTTATGCTAGGTTACTCCACTTTACTTTATGCTAGGTTACTCCACTTTACTTTACGCTAGGTTACTCCACTTTACTTTATGCTAGGTTACTCCACTTTACTTTATGCTAGGTTACTCCACTTTACTTTATGCTAGGTTACTCCACTTAACGCTAGGTTACTCCACTTAACGCTAGGTTACTCCACTTTACGCTAGGTTACTCCACTTTACTTTATGCTAGGTTACTCCACTTTACTTTATGCTAGGTTACTTTACATTAGGTTACTTCACTTTATGCTGGGTTACTTCACTTAACACTAGGTTACTTTACTTTTGGTCACTTTAGTTTATACTAGGTCAGGCCTGGGCAATTATTTTCCATGGAGGGCCACATTAGAATATATTTTTGCCATCGCTCAATAAGCTCAAGTTGCAGATCAGTGGGAGCGTTATCCACATTGAAGGTGAAAGGAGAGGAAACCAACAGCATGTAATTTTCCAACACTTTGAAATCCTCAAAGCGACAAGAAAACTCACAGTTCAAAGCACGCAGCAGCGATGTATACTTCTCCCGCTGGTCATCTGATAGGGAACAGACTAGTAGTGTTGGAAAGTGGATGTATACTTCTCCCGCTGGTCATCTGATAGGGAACAGACTAGTAGTGTCGGAAGGTGGGTGAGATTGTCGGCTTCTACTTGGCGGGTCAGGAGGAGTAATTTTCCCTTGAAGGCTTTGACAAGGCTGTACATCTGATGTGCAAAAAGGCCCTTAAATTGTAGTTTGGAATTCAGTTCATTCATGAGGGCCATGATGTCCACGGTGAAGGCAAAATCAGACAACCGTTCTTTATCTTGCAGTTTGCAGTTGAGGGAAATCCACATACTTTCCTTTCATTTGCAAAAACTCAAATCTCCGACTTCAAGTCCCACACACTTTTTAAGCACCTTCCCCAAACTCAGCCATCTCACATTTGTGTGGTAGGGGAGATCTGCATGACCCGACTCTGTCTCTTCCTACAGTGAGACAAACTGCATGTGGTTTAAAGATTTTGCTCTTATGAAGTTTACCACTTTAGTGACTGCATCCACAACATGGCTCATTTTCAGAACACATTTACAGAGCACCTCCTGATGAATAATGCAATGCAGGATAACAATTTTCTGATCTGGGTTCAGCTCAGCTACTTGATCTTGTATCCTTTTCAAAGGGCCAATGTTTTTTCCTGTCATGTTTGGGCACCCATCAGTGGGCACACTGGAAAAAATGTCAGAACTCAGTTCCTAGCTTTGCCATACACTTATTAACCTCCTCCAATAAATCTTTCCCTGTGGTTGTGCTCTTCATTGACTGCACTGAAGCAAGTTCCTCTGTAATTTCAAAGTCTGGGGTTATGCCTTGTAAGAATATCAACAACTGCATCACTGATCTCATCCAGGGCCAAGGAGAAATAGTTGAAATCTTTTACCTTGACTTTCAACTGTTGTTCCATATTCTCTGCGATGTCCTCAACACGCCGTGTCACTGTTCGTCTTGTGTGGGAAACATTTTCAAACAGCTATTTCTTGTCGGGGCAAAGTTGCTGCAGAGTCAATTAAACATTCTTTAATGAATTCGCCCTCAGCGAATGGCTTGCTATGTTTAGCAATTTTGTGGGACAGTACATAGCTAGCGCTCGCAATTCCGTCGTTTGCTGAATGCAGTTTTGTGAAAAGTCCTTGCTGCTTTTGCAACTGAGAAAGCAACTCTTTCGATGCACTTTACCCTCTGCTCAGAAAACGTGTTCCTATATTTCTCTGCATGCTTCGTCTGGAAGTGTCGGGACAAGTTGTAGTCTTTCAAGACAGCGATGCTCTCTTTGCACACTAAGTACACAGCTTTCCCTGATACCTCAATAAAGAAACATTTCGCTGTCCACTCTTGCTGGAACACCCTACATTCATTGTCTACTTTCCTTTTCTTTGAAAAACTATTTTTTGCACAATTTCTAGCTAGCTACTATTTGTAACTGTTACGTGTGTGTCAGCCTGTCTGTCCTCGTGCAGTTGTTATTTATACGTGCCTTCAAATAAATGTCACACAAGCGGTGGGAGTTAAATCATTACACAAAGGCGAGTATTCATTGGGCTTCTAATCTGAATAACAAATGCGTTTTCCAAAACTTTACTATCGCAAATTCTTTGATCTGAGCATGATTCCGCGGGCCGTGTTGAATCAGGTCGCGGGCTGCATACAGCCCCCGGGCCGGCCTTTGCCCAGGCCTGTACTAGGTTATGTTACTTTACCCTAGGTTACTTAACCTTACCCTAGGTTACTTTACTAACAGATTACATGCATGGATCTCAGTGTTACTTAGATCTGATCTGGGAACTGTCCCGGGGTGGTGTTAGTGGTCCTCCTGTCAACGTGTGGATGGTATGGCCGAGCTGCAGCTGCCAAAATAGCCCCCCCCCCCCACAAACCCCCCCTGTTATAAATAGCTGGAGTGAAGGGTGTTAAAGCGCCAGCTCTTTGTGCAAAGACACACAGAGAGCGAGGGAGAGAGGGAGTCAAGTAGAAGAGAGAGTGTGTGTTAATGAGTCTCCACCAGACCGTGGCCGTGCCACACCTGATGAGGGTCAACAGAAACAAGGTAGGGGTTGGACGTAGCGCAGTTCCTGTTTGTTGACAAAATGGACGGTTTAGTTCGGGTGGTCGAACAGCAGACGTTCTTGGTTTGCTTAGTCGAGCAGTGAGAGTTTGGCGAAGAAGGGCTCACTTGTTGTGGATCGAGTGCTCATTTATTGAGTCTTTATGTGGATGAAACCATAGAAGGGGTTCTCTGTCTGCACTGTGATTGCTATCTTAGTTGAATGAATCCAAGTCTAATATAAATATAGCACTATAGATATTTTGGACATCTGAAAAGTTCTGTTGTAATAGCAAAACATTTTTTTTATGCATTTGCAAGATTACTCTATTTCAGGGTTCAATGAAAGGTCGCGGTTGGGTGGGCCACTCTTCCCATTAGTCGAATCTGGGTGGCAACGTGGACTGAAAAGCTGTTAGCTGCTGAGCTGTTGGCTGTTTATTGGGAGCATTGCAGTGAGCTGTCTGGCTCTGGACAAAAATCTGTTCGCTACTTTGTTAGCTGAGAGCTATTACATATTATGCGTAAATGACTACCGATAAAGCAGCGAACACTGATAATGATAGCCATGAGCATAAGCTAATTGTAAATAGCGTGTCATGAATTGAAGCTGTTGTTGATTTTTGTTTTCAATGTAGCCGGATTTGTTGAATTTCAAGAAAGGATGGATGACCAAGCTATACGAGGATGGGATGGTAATATACTTTATTAGCAGAAATCATTGTTGTGTTTCTAAATGATTAGCAGTGCCTTATGCCATCTCTCATGGATTTAAGTAGGAGAGTATGCTTTAACAAAACTAGTAAATGTTATAATTTTTTACCTCTAGTGGAAGAAACACTGGTTTGTTCTCACAGACCAGAGTCTACGATACTACAGGGACTCAATAGCTGAGGAGGTAAGACTCACTGAATTACTTCTATACCCCCCTCCCCAAAAAACAAAACTATGTATGCAGTGTAATGTTAATATCGCCCTTGACATTTTTGTTTATCTTTTTGTTGTTTTATTCCAGGCTGCTGATATGGATGGCGAGATTGACCTGTCCACCTGTTATGATGTCACAGAGTTCCCAGTACAGAGGAACTATGGCTTCCAAATCCTTGTGAGGGTTTGTGGTTATACTTTGCTCATCTATACCATCGATCAAACCTAAAATGGTCCATACCTTTCACATCGCTAACAAATTGTTGTTCAGCTGTGACCCTGCACTCTAAAAACAGCATTGACAACACGTGGTATTGCCGTCGGCATTGGGTTTGGTCATTTCTCTTCCGAAACATTTATTTGTCCCATCGTGAGAGATGTCACTTGACCTGTCATCCCCCTGTGAGAGAGTGACATCATTGGATCTAAGTCTGCCACAGACGTTGCCACCCCCTACCAACACCCGGAGGCCCTGAATAACATGTTTGTCTAACCTCACTCATTCAAAAGACCAACCTGGTCTTACGTCGGCGCTTACTCAATGTTGGCGCCTGCGTGTTTTGGAAAACCTATTTTTCTAAAAATAGTTTTGAAGGCTTTCGCCATAAGCTTTAATGGCACACAGGATAGAATGTGAGACGACCTTCCATAGGAGGAGCAAGGTGAGGATGATTAACTCGCGATGCAACGTTTCCCTTGACTATAGGCCAAACGCTTGATCCCTTGGCGATGGGCCACATCCGAAACGTTCTTCTCTAAGCATCGATGTCAATGCGGGAGACATGCCCAGATCTGAAGTTAGTATGAGGCCCCATGGACACTTGACATCCATAGACATCCATGTCACTTCTGCTGTGGGGTGGGTGTTGTGTTTACATTGGCTTAGAGCTGGAGCCCTCTCTCCTGGCGCTTCCCTGGTTATTTTCTGTTCGGGGGATCAGAAATAGAGCAGTGGGAGCAGATCATTCTCTCTTTGGCTGAGAACAACACCGGTTTAGTGACAAGAAATGAATAACTCCAGTATTTATAACACCTTTTAGTGCTCTGCATCATGGGCAGACCGGATGGAGGCCAGGAATGGGGCTTGACCCAGTGGGGGAACCACCAAAACAGAATGATGTAAATGAATGTAACATCCAGTAGAAGCCCTGGATGGAGAGTGCACTCGTTTTTGTTCATTCATCGTAGGGCTGGGCGATATGGCCAAAATCTCATATCCCGATATAGGTCATTTCATATCCCTATTAATGATGCATATCACGTTATAGCACATTTTCTGTAAATTCAATGAATAAATAGTTTATATAAAATGACCACATGTAAAGGCCTATTTCTTATTACCTTTTGAATTATACTCAACGAAATAAAAGGTACTTACTCATATTTGATTATTTCTCTTTTATTTAGAATTTTTGTGCACATTTTCAATTAAGCATGTAACAAAATATAAAATATGAATGTATAAAATCTAAAAAGGTAAATGGACAACTTAAATCTCATTGCAAATGAGAACTTGTTCTCAACTAGCCTACCTGGTTAAATAAAGGTGAAATAAAAAATAAAAATAAATAAAAAATATAGGCCTAAAATAAATATATTATTGCAAAGTCTAAGTTGGGGGTTTGTTTTGAGCACTCGACTGTCTCATCCGTAGACTCTCCGTACTGTTTCACATGATTTTTGCGTAGGTGGTAAAAGAGGTTAGTGGTGTTTGAGCCTGTTTTCGGGACCGGCCTGCGGCTTATTTTGTGGAGGGCGGTTTTCTGGTCCGTGTCAGACTTTCCATACCCAAACCACGTCCATGCGACCGAAGTTGCCCCTCTTAGGTACGAGCTCCGTGTCTCCGTGCTCTGTGTCACGTTCACTCTCCTCCATGTTTGTTTGTGTTGGAAATTTTGTGGAAGAACGCAAAGCGTCATCCAATTGACTAAAAATATTGCCGTAAAGAGTGATTTGCGACACAACGAGATAAACGATAGACGTTTTTCTATCGTCACACGATATGTATCGTCATATCGCCCAGCCCTAATTTATCGTATGAACAATCTCATCTGAAGAGTACAGTCATTATATTAATTCATTGTATTCACTGTACTGTCATTGGGAGAAGTTTCCTGTTATGGTGTGAATGCATTAGAGATGGGGAATGAACACAAGATTTGGGCCAGGAGTCAGTGGGGGTGCGTTTTGGTTGCTCCCTAACATTTTGGTTACTGACATTTATTTATTAGTTAGCTACTACTGGTCGATGGGAGTGCATCTTAAATAGTACTGGTCGTCACCATCCGCTAGCCATTCTAACACTGTGCCCCTCCTGCCCTGTCGTCCCCTCATGCCCTTCTCTCCTGCCCTCCCTTTGTCCAGAGTAAGGAGGGGGCGTGCACCCTGTCGGCCATGACCTCGGGAATCCGCCGCAACTGGATTCAGGCCATCATGAAGAACGTGCGACCCACCATCGCTCCTCCCGATGTCACCCGGTAAGACGAACACACAGAGCGTGAGAGGGAGAGTGTCGACACAACCCGCCACTGACAGACATAACAATTTCCTCACTTTTATTTACTCTCACTAATCTCTCTCCTCCTCCTCATCCTCCTCTTCCTCCTCCTTCTCTGGTATTTCCAACCTCTCTGCTTCCAGGAAAAACATCTCTCTGAAACTGTCGGTTCTGAAGCCCAGGTTGGAGCGCTTGTGTGTTGATCCACGTCCCCCCCCCCCCCCCTCCCCGTGATGTAATGGTTCAGTAATGCCTGCCTGCGTGTTTGTCGTCCCGCCCTGTGTCCTGAACATTGAGTAATGTCTCCAAGTAGTACTGCTCAGGAAGCCTGCTGCAGTACGCGCACCATCCGTCAATTGAAATAATCATCTACCTTACCTGGCTCGATCAGCGTAGAAAACTATTGTAGATTGATAAAAGATGATGTATAGAGATAATGAAGAAGAGACAAAATAACGAGACGTAGGCCTATAGTTTATATGGTAACACTTACAGTATGTGTTTTGCGTTGATGAACCATGAAAAGGCAGTTGGAGCACGAGGAGAGACGCGTGTCAGTGCAACCACTGTCCTATATGTATCACGGCAACAGAAGTATTCCGATTTTGTTGTCGGATCATTTAGCCCCCTGTGCTAGTGTTTCTGGCCAGAGGTCTTGTCTTTCACTGGGGCTCTTCAGATGCCTATGGACTCTGTATTGGGTTCAGTGTTTTCCCTAGGATTTTCTTCAGCAGTGGTGGCAACGGTAGTGGGGGAGGGGGAGTTGGTGCATTGACATCCTAGCTGTTCCCATAGACTTCCAGTTGATGAATATAGGGGGGTTTAGTGTATAGGGTTTTACCCCTGTTTACTGAACTCACGTATGGCTGTGCTGCTGTCCGACTCGGAGGCGACTCCCTCGAAACAGGAATGTGGGATATTTTTGGCGTTCCTGCTTAGACACCTCGCGAACATCTCTTCTCTTGGATTGTACCCCTCTCCCATTCCTCTGACCCACCCCCCCCGGAAATAGACTTTACCGTCAGCCCACTTTTTTAGGTGCGCACTCCCCATCACGGTTTCAGTGAATGCCAAGCAGTGTGCAGATGACTGTGACCACATACCCCGCTCGTCTACTGTACAAACGGCTAAAGTTGAGAAACTGCAGTGCGCTCGGCTCAAGTCTCGGATTACAGACATGTCTTACGAAAGAGAGAGGCCAAATCTGACCTGAGGCCCATCATGCACTCACTGCAGTTTGGCCCAATACTCCCAGACTGCTTTCGTGCTAAAATGTCCCAATGTATTCCTCTCATTTGCTGTTGTGGTTTAAGCTTACTTTGTGAGCACAGATATGTTTTGTTGTAAGTGAATAGTTGATGTTCTGTAGCAGTGTGTGTGTAGCTGAGTTTGCATGGGCTTCTTCAGCGCATTTTGAGGGTATCGGCGTTGGTCACATCATTAGTCGTTATCTGGGGGCGCAAGATGATTGTAGGTCAGGGATTCTGCACGGTCATCCTTGCTCAGGCCGATCCTCTCGAACATGCTGATTTGTCTTAACACCAGTACTGAGAGTCTTAACCCATCACTGACCAGCCTCTTTCTCTCTCTTCCTCTCCATTCATTTCCTTCTCTCTCACTCCTCCCATGTCCTCAGCTCCCTCCCTGAGGAGAAGGCCAGAGGGCGGGTGGTGATGCATCCGTCTCCCCAGCCAGGCCCTGACCCCAGCCCCGAGAGCCCCCGGGTGGAGGTCCGGGTGGTCAAAACACAGAGGTCTGTAGACCACGCTCCTGCCACAGTCGCCGCCCCCGCCTCGGAGCCACGCAAGAGCCGGGTCCGAGAGCGTAGGCGAGAAGGCCGCTCCAAAACTTACGACTGGTCCGAATTCCAGCCCGGACAGACGGAGGACCCCAAGAGGGACAAAGCACCAGATACTGTTGACCTCAGCTCTGCTTCTTCCTCTTCCACCTCCTCTTCGTCCTCCTCCACTTCTTCCCTGGCGTCCTCCCCCGTCTCCACCACCTCTTCCCCGCCAACTTCCTCCTCTATTTCGGCCCCTCCACCCGGCCGGGGCTCCGCCGTGGCAACCAGGGAGGAGGCAGAGCAGGAGCGGGGACGGCGACGGGATGAAAGACAGCAGCGCTTTAAGCAGAACATCCACGCACCCAGCACGGTCACCACCACAATGACCGCCACTGTAAATGCCGAACCCAGGATCCCCGGGGAGTCCCAGGACCAGGGGAGGATGGAGGTCGACCACCCTGAGCCTGGTGCGGAGGGGAGCGGGGAGAGCGACGGCAGAGCCCCCGACGTGCAGGTGGAGATCGAGCAGCGGTGGCATCAGGTGGAGACCACGCCGCTCCGAGAGGAGAAGCAGGTGCCCATCAGCACCACTGACGCCTGCCTCACTAAGAGACTGCCCCCACAGGAGCTAGCTGCCCTGCTGGACAAAGAGGTAGGCTTTTATGTACACCGGCCAAAGCTTCAATATTCTACTGTGTGTCATTTATAATGAGGAACCATACTATATTCTAATGCATGTGTATGATGCAGCTGGGGCAGACCCAGAAGGAGCTGGCCAGACTGCAGGAGCAGAACAACGTGCTGCAGGAGCAGCTCGAAGATGCCAGGGGCAGAGAGCACAGTGCCAGGGAGGGCTACGTGCTACAGGTACCACACGCCAACAGTAGCTGATCACTTCTGATTAGTTGGATATTAGTTCCAGTTAGTTGGCTATTATTACAGCTTGAGAGATTACCAATCATGTCGCTTTAAATCATTTTAAATGATATGCGCTTTACTGTGACTTCATGTTTGGAGGGGTTTTATCATTTGATATTCTGGCTCGTTTTCGCAGCAGGGTTTCGTATTCAGTTTGTGTATTACATTACTGAACGTCTTAGCGTCCGATCCGGTATTTACAATCGAAGGCCATGTTCTTACTTATCGTAATACAAACTGATAGCGTGAGGTTGAGGATGTCGCGTGTGTGGCGTCTCTGACTTGTGCGTGTGTGATTCTACTAACAGGTGTGGGGTCTTAGTCTTAAAAACGGATGTGCATGGTCGTGGTGCTCTCGGCATGGTTTTTCCGTGAACTGTTTTTTACGGAGTCTCACATCTACTGGGGGGGGGGGGGGGGGAATGATTGGTTTGATGCCGAAGGTAAGAACCTAGAGGAGCTTTGCCGCTGTGCTTTTTCTTTCTTGTCGTTCGCGCCATCCTGTCCTCTCAGCCTGTTTTTGTGCATGACTTTTTGGTGTTTGGGAGTATGCATGGTTGCGTTCATTTTCTTAATTCATTTACAGTTCATGTTCCCACGTTCGCACGTGTAGTGATGCCACACTGTACTGGCACGTTGGACATTTGATCGTTTCCTCATCACATTCGCCCTTTCTTTCCTTCAACATGTATTATAATTATGTGTGAGTTGAAATATCAGGGGCGATAGAGACCATTTTACTCATTTTAGTTTCACCATCTATTCACAGTTGAATATGTGTCTTGTTCAGTCACTTTATATTCACCAGTTTGGATTTTTTTCCCCCTTCATTATATTTAGTTATTTTCCATTTTCACCCTTGAGGTCACCCTGAAAAAGCACAGTGGGAAGCTTGGGACAAAGCTTTTCAAAAGATATCAAAAGATATCAAATCACTATTGAGATGGGAATGAAATTCCTGGGTTTTTCCTCATAGCCCCAGAGATGTGGTTCACCGTAACTGTGGGGGTAAATAAAAGATGATGTCACTAATCAAACTGTCTCATCAATCTTTTAAAGAGCGGCACCTCGCCCCCCTCCTCCTCCTCACCACACAGAGCGCCATGGCAACGTCTGCATAAGGTCAACCAAGACCTGCAGAATGATCTGGAGGCCCAGCGACGCAAACAGGACCTGGCCCAGCACCAGGTGCAGACTCTGAGGAGGAGCTACACCGATGCCCAGGACGCCATTGGACGCCACGAGGCTGACATCCAGGCCCTGCAGGCCAAGCTCAGCTCTGCCATGGCTGAGATCCTGGCCAGCGAGCAGGCCGTGGCCCGCATGAGAAACGAACTCAAGCTGGAGCAGGAGCGCTCCCGGGAGCAGGAGGAGGAGTGGGTGCGCAGCGACGCCACTTTGCGGGTCCAGCTAAGGGACAGCGAGGACAGGCTCCGGGAGGTGGAGGCCAGCCTTCTGGAAAGGAGCCAGGCCCTCAGGCATCTGGAGCGCCAGCAGGCCCTGCAGAGGGACCACCTGAGGGAGGTGCACAGGCTCCAGGAGAGGCTGGCGGAGGTGACAGGCCGGCTGAGCGCCACCGAGCAGGGCCAGGCCCTGAAGGAGGAGCGCCTGAGGACGGAGCAGCGCTCCCTGCAGGAGAGCCACGAGAGGGAGAGGCAGAGCCTAGCCCGGAGGCTGGCTGAGGCCGAGTCTGGGCGGGCAGAGCTGGAGGAGAGGCTGCTGGAGGCGGAGCAGCAGGTGGAGGCTCTTCTAAGGGGGATGCGCGCCTCGGATGGAGACGAGGTCAGGGAGGAAGTGATGCGGCTGCAGGAGGATTTGGCCCAGACAACGGATGTGGCGGAGACGCTGAGGGAGAGCCTCCGCAGGCTGGAGGAGGAGAAGGGCCGGCTGACCTGCCGCTGCCAGGAGCTCCTCAACCAGATCTCTGAGGCAGACCGGGAGGTGACCAAACTCCGTAGCCGGCTGGAAACAGAGGAGGCCGACTACTATACACTGGAGCACTCCTATGAGAGGGCGTCAGAGGAGTTCCAGAAGATCAGCCGTGTGCTCCAGGAGAAGGAGGAGGAGATACGGCAGACCAAGGAGATGTACGAGAGACTAGTGGAGCGCAAGGAGGAGGACCTGAACGAGGCCCTCATCAAGATGGCCGCCCTCGGTAGCAGCCTGGAGGAGACTGAGCAGAGGCTTCAGGCCAGGGAAGCGCTGCTCTGCCAGATGGGCGAGGGCCTGAGGGGCCAGAGCGAAGCCTGCAGTGCGGAGACAGACCTGCAGACCAAGCTGGTGGTGGCAGAGGACCGCATTGCAGAGCTGGAGCAGCACCTCAATGCCCTGCAGCTGGGCTATGCTGACCTTCGGATGGAACGCCAACGAGCCCAAGAGGGGGCTCTCCATGCTCGGGAAACAACCAAGGAAAGGGGCCAGTCGTTCTCCAACTCCTTGCCAACGAACACAGACTCCTCCCTGACCTTTGACTTGGGTTCCAAGGTGAAGAGCTCCTCAGACGGTGATGAGTCTCAAGCGAAAAGGCAGAGGATACGGTTCTCCAGCATTCAGTGCCAAAAATACATCCAATCAGAGGACCTGGAGACCAGTAATGCAGACAACACTTCCTCAGACATAAGCGAAGAGATTAGCCAAGACTTCCAACCGTCCATGGAGACCAACTCTTCCGATATTACATTCCAGTACTGCAGCGACCCAGAGAAGTTTATTTCCATCATAACTGCCCTGGAGATCAAGCTTCTGGCCACGGAGGAGAAGCTTAGAGACCTCACCCAGAAGCTTGAGGAGCAGCGGGTGGACCAGCCAGAGGGTCTGATGGAGGGACAAGGCTCCTGGGCAGGGACTGATTCAGAGCTCCAGGAGCTCAATGCTAGACTCCAACAAGAAGAGGCACCCAGCAGTGCCCTCTCTGGGCCAGTTAGTCAGATTACAGCTGCTAAGCACCAATACGCCAAGGCCCTAGTCTGTGTAGAGTCCAGTAGGGAGAAAGTCAGGGGTATTCTAAGTAGTCATTGCCAGGGAAATACAGGGCTGCAGCTCCACACTTTGTCTGAGATCGAGAATGAGTTAGTTAGTGCAACGTTGTACATTAGAGAGGGCGGGATGACATGGAATGAGCACCCGTCAGAGGTCACACAAAGTCAAGCCCAAGAGATTCACAAGACCAAAGCATCGGAGGAGGAAACGATACGACTCTTTGCCAAAACACTGTCTTTTGAGGCAATGGTTTTGAATAAGATGGCTTTTTTGATACAGAATCCAGACTCGGACCTTTTGCAACGTCTTATCGAGATATGTAGAGAGACTGAGACCATCAAAAGAAGTGATGGCGATTGTGTGGCAATTGTTTATGCAGACGTCTTGACCAGGAAGCTAATGTTAGAGAGTGCCTTCTGGGCCGAGGTGGAGAAAATGGAATCCCATTGTGAATTGATGCAGGGAGAAAGCTCAGATGTTAAGTCAACAGTGGCTAGTATGTCCCTTGAGGCTAATGTTACTGTTATCTATAACACCTGTGTCAAAGCTGAATTATCGCACTCTCTTCAGAGTCTTAAGAGCTTTTATGAGGAGAAGTTCAAAATGCTCAAACGGGAATTGGCCCAAGCCCATGGGAGCTTACAACAAAGGGAATCTGCTTTGAAAGAGATTATCCAAGCTCCCAAAAGACTTGATTCGAGAGAAGTCCTTCAAGACGGCAGTAATGAGTTTGGCTTTAGTGAGGAGCAGAGTTTGGCTGACATAAGTGAACTGGCTCCCTATATGGAGCAGATTGAAATGGAGGAGGCACAGGATTTGGCTGAGGAAGTAGTGGATAGACACTTAGTGGGAGACGTGCCATCTTGTAGCGTTGACTCTGTTGAATCTCTGCAAGTTGGGCGAGACAACTTGGCCGCTGAGCTAGAGAGACAGGCAGCTATCCTCCACAGATTTTCCCAAGCGATTGAGAGCGGCAGCCATCCTGGCTTAGCCAATATTATCCAAGCAAACTCAAGTTACCAATCCACCCTCAACCTCACGGGTGGCTCCCTTTGCATGCGTGAGGCGCTTATCCAGGCCCAGGTGGCCTACGTAGCCTGTAGGCTAAGAGCCGACCACGAGCGGGACTTGGTCCGATATCGGCAAGCTGGCCATAGCATGGACGTACTTGTCCAGGAGCACGCCTGCACTGTTGGTGCCATTCGGGAGCGCTACGAGGCCTCCCTACAGGAGGAGCGCCAGAGCTTCACCTGTACAATGGCCTCCCTTCAGGATGAGAACCAGGCCCTGAGAGGGGAAATGGGCCAGCGAGTGGAACAGCTCTCCCAGCAGCAGGAGCGGCTGGCCCTCCTGGAGGAGCGCTTCCGCAGGGAGACTGAGGAGCTGAGGCAGAGGCACCAACTGGAGCTGAGTCAGGCGGAGCAGGGCCGGGCCTCCACCGAGCTGGCCCTGATGGAGACCACGGCCGACAGCCAGCGGAAGCTGGAAGTCCTGCTGGTGGACATGGACACCATAGAGGAGCGCCACGAAGGCCACCTAAGGAGACTGGAGGAGCAGTTCCAGGGGCAGATCCGAGAGCTGCAGCAGGTCCACCAGGAGGAGATCCAGAGGCTGCACGCTCACTACACTGAGACCATCCGCTCCATCCAAGACCAAGAGGATAGCGGAAGCAAGGGCGATAGTAGCCCTGAGTCGGGCCACTCTCAGTCTCCAATACCCGAGGAGGTCACCCCATCCACTGAGCAGGCTTGGCCCATGGAGGAAGAGGAGCAGGGTAAGGGGGAGGAGGGTCAGGCTAGGGTGGCGACGGACCCCATGGTAGTCCTGAAGGACAGGATCCAGGAGCTGGAGACCCAGATGGACACCATGAGGGACGAACTGGAGACCAAGCATCTGGAGGGAGATGTGGCCAGCCTGAGAGAGAAATACCAGAGAGACTTTGAAAGTCTAAAGGTTTTTGTTCTTCCTTTCTTAACGTCGTAAATTGTAGTCTTCATGTGGTAAGCCCAGTAGTAGAGCATGACTGAATAGTTGGTTGTTACAATCAGTCAAACTATGGGAATTGCAAACATTATTATTAGAATAATTTGCCATATTCTTGGGTCATTACATATGAAATCAACTGAAAAATCTCCAGATTGGGGGTGCGCTCTGGTCCAGAAATGGCACTACATCCATTTCTCCCATTGCCAAACATTCATGGATACTTTTGTAGAATGTGGTAAGGATGATTTGATGATTTCATATGGAATTATCCTATTAAATATTAGTTTGATCTACAACATAATTGTTATCCACATAGTAGCATACAATACAAATGACTTCTATACCATACCTTTCTCCCGGTTACTCTATAACCATAATATATTACCCCCACACAGACAACAATGCCCAGTCTCTGTAACACGCAACATTATGTTTAGAAATATACTAAACGCTGAACTATGAATATATGCTGTTTTAGTATCTGAAACCAATTGCAGAAATGTTGATACACATGTTTCTAGAAAGACAGATTAAAATCTTATTCGATGTCCTCTTCTTTGCCCTGATAAAATTGGCTGCCTTAAACACACTCCCTCATACTAACATTGCTTGGCTTCTGATCAAAAAAATGCTTGCATGACTTTCTCAGATGTAATTCTGCTTGCACTGGTAAATAATGCACCATGAAGACTAGTCAAGAGCACATAACACAAATGGGACTGACGTCTCACAGACCGTCCCAAGTTAGATTACTCCGATCGCTTGAGCATACTAAATTTCATCATAAATCTGATAAGGAAGCATTCTTTATTTAAGGCCTTAATAGCATACTACTACGCCATGGGGAGCTTTAACAATGCCAACAATATTAACCCTTTCTCCCCCAGGCTACGTGTGAGCGAGGCTTCACAGCCATGGAGGAGACCCACCACAAGGTCGTCGAGGACCTCCAGAGGCAGCACCAGAGGGAGGTCTCCAAACTACTGGAGGAGAGGGAGAGGCTACTGGCTGAAGAGACGGCCGCCACCATCGCTGGTAAAGATTAGCACCTGCATTGGCCAATCCCTAGTGTTTGCCAGATTTTGTTGATTTTATTGCCGCCTACAATTGTAATGACTCTGACCGCTAGCTTTCTGTGTTCCAGCTATTGAGGCTATGAAGAACGCACACCGAGAGGAAATGGAGAAGAACCAGCGCTCCCAAATCAGCGGACTGAGCACCGACATCGACGAGCTGCACGAGCAGTATCAGTAAGTCCCTATTTTGGTTGGGAACACAACTGGTACGTAGCAGACGATGGCAGAGATTTGAATGACCGTAGTGAGCTCCATATAGAGAGACACTCAACACCATATGTATTTGGACAAATGTGTCATATGAGGCGACGGTACAGAATGTTGCCTTTTATTTGAGGGTATTTTCACACATACTGTATCTGTTTTGCCTTTTAGAAATGAAGGTACTTTATATATCTAGTCCCTACATTTGAAGAAGTCATACGTTTTTTGGTCAAATTCACTTATCGTATATTAAAGTAGTAAACTGTTTTAGTATTTGGTCCCATATCCTTACAGACATTGACTACATCGTTGCACACAATGACTGACTTTACAAACGTGTTGGATGCATTTGCAATATGTTTTGGTTGTGTTTCTGATTATGTTTTTCCTAATAGGAACTGAAGGGTGAATAATGTTCTGTGATTTGAATAGAAGATGTTTCTGATTCTGAAGATGTTTTCTATTGTGGATGCTACCGTGATTATGGATAATAATGAATGAATCGTGAATAATGATGAGTGAGAAAGTTAGACGCACACAGATCAGACCACCCTGTTGTTGGTAATGGTGAGCGGTTAGCATGTTTTGTTGTAACCTCTGTACTTTTCTCACTCATCATTATTCATTGTTTATTCATGATTTTTAAACAAAATACAGGTAACTGCTCAAATTAAGGAAACACCAATATAAAGTGTTGGACCGCCAGAACCGCTTCAGTGCACCTTGCCATAGATTCTACAAATGTCCGGAACTCTATTGGAGGGATGCGACGCCATTCTTCCACATGAAATTCCATAATTTGGTGTTTTGTTGATGATGGTGGAAAACGCCGTCTCAGGCACCGCTCCAGAATCTCCCGTTAGTGTTCAGATGGGTTGAGATCTGGTGACACACACACATACACACACACGCGCAAACAAACCCTTTAAACCCTCTAAGCTCCTTTGAGACCCCCTTTCAAAGTCACTAAGTTCTCTTCTAGCCATGGTAGCCAAAATGCTGGGTAACTAATGCATTTTTTATACATGACCCAAAGCATGATGGGATGATTTAATTGCTTAATTAACTCAGGAACCACACTTGTGTGGAACCACCTGCTGTCAATATACTTTGTGTCCCTCATATACGTCCTTTATTTTGGCAGTTACCTGTACCTTGCTCTCGTTATGGCTTTTAGAATTGAATTGTTTGTTATAATTACTCCAGTCATCTTTCTCCATTCAGTTCCTATTGGGCAAAACATAACCCAAAACAAACAGCAAATGCATTCAATGAGTTTGTAGAGTCACAAGCTTGATGTAGTCATTGCGTGCTAGGAATATGGGACCAAATATGAAACTTTGAACCACTTTAATACACTACAAGTGAATTTGTCCAAATTCTTATGACTTCTTCAAATGGAAGGAATAGATGCATAGTGCTTTCTTTTATAAACGGTAAAACAGAATACCCTCAAATAAAAGGTGACATTCTGTACTGTCGACCCATGAAACATTTGTATAGACAAATTAAAAATGTTACCTTCACTTTCCAAATACATGGGTGTTTAGTGTATATGGGCCCATAGGTAGCCAATCAATCAAAACTGACTTGTATAGCTAGACCTTTTTACTGATGCATTTGCCACAAGGTGACAGTGGCAACTAGTAAAAATATGGAAGTCTCTTCGGGGAAGGGAGTTGTTATGCTTTGTGTATGCCTTCAAAGTGTTCACACCCCTTGACCTTTTCCACATTTTGTTGTGTTACAGCCTGAATTTAAATATATATAAAAATATATAAATATAAATTGTTTGTCACTGGTCTACACACAATAATGTCAAAGTGGATTTACGTTTTTTTTTATTTTACAAACGTGTTAAAAATGAAAAGCTGAAATGTCTTGAGTGAATACGTATTCAATCCCATTGTGATGGCAAACCTAAATAAGTTCAGGAGTAAAACATTTGCTAAACAAGTCACATAATAAGTTGCTTGGACTCACTTTTTGTGCAATAATAGTGTTTAACATGATTTTTGAATGACCACCTCATCTCTGTACCCCACATACAATTATCTGTAAGGTCCCTCAGTCGAGCAGTGAATTTCTAACACAGATTCAACCACGAAGACCAGGGAGTACGGCCTCAGAAAGTAGGGCACCTATTGGTAGATTGATTCAAAAAATAATTAAAAAGCAGACATTGAATATCCCTTTGAGCATGGGGAAGTTATTAATTACACTTTGGATGGTGTATCAATACACCCAGTCACTACAAAGATACAGGCGTCCTTCCTAACTCAGTTGACAGGAGAGAGAGGAAGGAAACTGCTCAGGGATTTCACCATGAGGCCAACGGTGACTTTAAAACAGTTATAGTGTTTAATGGCTGCACTAGGAGAAAACTGAGGATGGATCAACAACGTTGTAGTTACTCCACAATACTAACCTAAATGACAGAGTGAAAAGGAAGAAGCCTGTACAGAATAAAACATACAAAGTGTTATGTTCGGGGCGAATTCAAAACAACACATCACAGAGTACTCTTCATATTTTCAAGCATGGTGGTGGCTGCATCAACAACATTGTAGTTACTCCAGAATACTAACCCAGTTGACAGTGTGAGAAGAAAGAAGCCTGTACAACAAAGACACTAAAGTAATACTGCAAAAAATGTGGCAAAGCAATTAACACTTTGTGTTCAGAACAAAAAGATGGTGCCGACAGACATGGCAGTTCTGCTTCTAGCTCCTAAGCAACTGGAGTATTTCGTTTTTATTTGTGTGTTATTTCTTACATTATTAGCCCAGAATGTTTTTTGTGTTATTACATACAGCCGGAAAAAACTTTCGGATATCAGAGCGGCGGTAACTCACCAGCATTAAGACCAGGAATACGACTTTCCCGAATTGGATCCTTTCTTCGTACCCCCCAGGGCAATTGAACCGATCCCAGAGGCTGCTCCAAGATGCCGCCGGTGGAGAAGAAGTATTCGGAGTGGACTTCTAGTCAGACTCAGGATGCATGCACACCATCTACCGCTTCCGGGTATGTTATTCGCTTCAGTATCCGGACAATAAAGTAGATGAGCTCAGGGCGAGGATCTCCTTCCTGAGAGATATCAGGGACTATAACATACTCTGTTTCACGGAATCATGGCTCTCTCCGGATATACTGTCCCCGTCCATACAGCCAGCTGGGTTCTCAGTACATCGCACAGACAGGAATAAAGAACTCCCCGGGAAGAAGAAAGGCGGTGATGTGATGGTGATAACGTACAGAAACCCAACCTAGAATACCTCACAATCAAATGCTGACTGCATTACCTCCCAAGAGAATTCTCTTTGGTTATAGTCACAGCCTTGTATATTCCCCCTCAAGCCGATACCACTACGGCCCTTAAGGAACTACACTGGACTTTGTGCAAACTGTAAACCTCATATCCTGAGGCCGCATTTATTGTAGCTGGAGGTTTTAACAAAGCAAATTTGAGGAAAATGCTACCGAAGTTCATTGACTAGTACTCGTGCTTGGCCCCTAAGAGTGTGCAAAGCTGTCATCAAGACATAGGGTGGCTACTTTGAAGAATCTCAAATATAAAATATATGATTCCATGTGTGTTATTTCATAGTGTTGATGTCTTCACTATTGTTCTACAATGTAGAAAATAGTAAAAAAATAAAGAAAAATTAGTAGGTGTCAACTTTTGACTGGTACTGTACATAGACATGGAGTCACTGGTCACTTTAATAATGGCGCACTAGTCTGTTTAATAATGTTTGCATACTACTTTACACATTTCATATGTGTATATACTGTATTCTATTTTACTGTATTTTAGTCATTGCTTCTCCGACATGCTCATCCAAATATTTATATATTTCTTAATTCCATTATTTTACTTTTGTGTGTGTTGTGAATTGTTATATACTACTGCACTGTTGGCGTTAGGAACACAAACATTTCGCTACACCCGCATTAACATCTGCTAAATATGTGTATGTCACCAATAAGATTTTAATTGTTTGGGGCAAATCCAATACAAAACATTACGGAGTACCACTTTCCATATTCCACTTTCCATATAAGCATAGTGCTGGCTGCATCATGTTATGGGAATGCTTGTACTTGTTAGGGACTGTGGAGTTTTTCAGGATTTAAAAAAAATGAATTGAGCTATGCACAGGCAAAAAATATCTAAACATGTTTTCACTTTGTCATTATGGGATATTGTTTGTAGATGGGTGAGAAATATATTTTTTTAATACATTTTTAATTCAGGTTGTAACACAGCAAAATGTGGAATAAGTCAAGGGGTATGAACTTTCTGAAGGCACTGTATGTACACGTGACTGTGTCTCAGGGAGGAGCTGCAGTCGATCCAGAGGGAGCTGGAGGTGTTGTCGGAGCAGTACTCTCAGAAGTGTCTGGAGAACGCCCACCTGGCCCAGGCCCTAGAGGCTGAGAGACAGGCCCTCAGACAGTGTCAGAGGGAGAACCAGGAGCTCAACGCACACAACCAGGTACACACATAACACGGTTTCCATTAGCCGGCAATTGTTAACCGGCCAAAAATGACTGGAAGAAAAAAGAAAAGAAAAAATGTTTTGTTCATTGATGGAAATATGAGTCATGTAAAGATTTTACTGAGTTACAGTTCATATAAGGAAATCAGTCCATTTAATTAAATTCATTAGGCCCTAATCTATTGATTTCACATGACTGGGAATACAGATATGCATCAGTTGGTCCACAGATATATATTTTTTAAAAGGTAGGGACGTGGATCAGAAAACCAGTCCGTATCTGGTATGACCACCATTTGCTTCATGCAGAGCGACATCTTCTTCACATAGAGTTGCTCAGGCTGTTGATTGTGGCTTGTGAAATGTTGTCCCACTCCTCTTCAATGGCTGTGTGCGAAGTTGCTGGATAATTGCGGGAACTGGAACACGCTGTCGTACACGTCAATCCAGAGCATCCCAAACCTGCTCAATGGGTGACATGTCTGGTGAGTATGTTGGCCATGGAAGAACTGGGACATTTTCAGCTTCCAGGAATTGTGTACAGATCCTTGTGACCTGGGACCGTGCATTATCATGCTGAAACAGGTGATGGCGGCGGATGAATGACAAGACAATGGGCGTCAGGATCTCGTCACGGTATCTCTGTGCTTTCAAATTGCCATTGATAAAATGAAGTTGTTTGTTGTCCGCAGCTTATGCCTGTCCATACCATATCCCCACCGCCACCATGGGGCACTCTGTTCACAACGTTGACATCAGCAAACCGCTCACCTACACAACTCCATACACGCTGTCTGCCATCTGCCCGGTGCAGTTGAAACCGGGATCCATATGTGAAGAGCACACTTCTCCAGCGTTCCAGTGGCTATCGAAAGTGAACGTTTGCCCACTGAAGTCGGTTGCAGTGAGGCCAAACTGCAGTAAGGTCAAGACCCTGGTGAGGATGAAGAGCACGCAGATGAGCTTCCCTGAGACGGTTTCTGACAATTTGTGTAGAAATTATTTGGTTGTGCCAACCCATAGTTTCATCAGCTGTCTTGGTGGCTGGTCTCAGACGATCCCGCAGGTGAAGAAGTCAGATGTAGAGGTCCTGGGCTGGCATCGTTACACATGGTCTGCAGTTGTGAGGCCGGTTGGATGTACTGCCAACGTTGGAGGCTTATGGTAGAGAAATAAACATTAAATTCTCTGGCATCAGCTCTGGTAAACATTCCTGCAGTCAGCATGCCAATTGCACACTCCCTCAACTTGAGACATCTGTGGCATTGTCTTGTGTGACAAAACTGCACATTTTAGAATGGCCTTTTAATATCCCCAGCACAAGGTGCACCTGTGTAATGATCATGCTGTTTAATCAGCCTCTTGATATGGGCCCACCTGTAAGGTGGCTGGATTATCTTGGCAGAGAAATGGTCACTAACAGGAATGTAAACAAATTTGTGCCCAAGATTTGAGAGAAATAAGCATTTTGTGTATATGGAACATTTCTGGGGTCTTATTTCAGCTCATGAAACATGTTGCGTTTATATTTTGTGTAGTATAACTGTAAAAAATATGATAATTTAGCTATTTGATTTTGAATTTTAGGACCCTTGTTGGTATCGTTTTGTTGGGGGGGTTGGGACCCCTGTAGGTATCACTTTATTTTTTTTATTGTTGCTTGATAAAATAATGAATTTGGCATTTACTACTATACTGTAGTCCATGAAACGCATTGAATAAAACGTTAGTAAGGGGCAAAACAGAGAGTCAAAAACTAAATCATAAGGGATGAGGTTTTGAAGTGTCTTTCCTGTATCTAGGAGATATAAGAAATCTTATTTTGCCACAAAACTACATCCATACTTCCATTCCGGTACCATTCCGGTTAAAACCGGTACCATTTACATTCAGACGAGTCCCATGACACTTGTGGGGGTTGTAGACCAAATCGGAGAACACTGTGGTGTTAGTTTTTAGCCTAAGCAGTTCGGACGCTACAGACAGAAGTTGGCACATCTGCAGTACCGACTTCAGACGAGTCCTGTGGGGGTTGTAGAGCAAAACGGAGAACACATTCGTGTTTGTGAGTCATCTTTTCATTGGTATGTAGGCGAGTGGACTGCCGCGGACTGCCGCGCTGCTTCGGACTGCCGCGGAGAGAAGCACGAGATTGAACTTCACTCAGCTTTCTAGAGTTTACCTTATAGTTTACAACGTCATCCACGTTTCGTGTACTGTGGGAATTGTGCTCAAATCAATGCAATATAAGCCACTTTCAATGTAACATACCGAAAGAAAATGAACTATGCAAGACTTAGTATGCAAAACTAACTGTGCAAGAGATTTTCTTTGAAGGCAGAGCGCATTGGAGTAAGATTCTGTTGCATTGATATGCACAACTCAGGCCCGTACTTTACACAGACAGGTGAGCCATAACCAATCAGAGCTACAGTAGGCCTATATGCAAATAGCCATTGCCATATATGGATTTGTGCCATTCACTTTGAACTGGACTGTGTTTATAATATGAGCGTTCACAAGTAAATGTGCTTGTTTTTAGGTCAAAGCGAGAGCTGCATGTAGCTACCTGTGCACATTTGTTCATATTTAGTGCTAGTTAGTGAGTTTTTTTATGTCTTAAAGAGGTGGTGTTGTATTTTGAGACTCTTGATTACGCTAAGTAGCCAATAGATGGTAGCATGATTTGTCTGATTCGCTGTAATAATGACATGGGAATGATAATGCATTTTATTTTGTAATGTGATTTCTTGCATCAAACAATGCAACATGTTCAGTCGCCACCTTATCTGAAGGACAAGTGGATAAACAGGTTTAATGGAATGTAGGCCTACATTAAACACCACACATTTGCTGCTTCTGTAGACTGAATGTTAGAACAGCTATTTCCATGCTAAAATGTTATGGGATGCATTTTCTCCATTTTGTTTTTGATGGTAGGCCACTCTGGATGGCCTACATTATGATCAAATAGCCACAGTAGCCTACTTGGCCACTGTAACTGTAACTTAAAGCGGGTACAACCTCAGTGTTCACAGATGAGTTGCGCAGAATTTTCACAATGTTCAAGTTTGTGCTTAGCAGACCTGAAATTTGCTCAGTGACAAAACATTTTTTTTGAGGGAACATTGTTTTGTAGGCCAAAATCGTTCAGACGCTGCAGACGTTTTCATGAGAAGACGGATTTTTGGGATGTCTCATGGTCTTCCAAACACTGCTGTGGCTCGGTCACCTTCCACCGCAGATGTGGAAGGCCGACATAGGCGGATGCAAATATCAGATCTCTAGTTTAAACTGACGGGTTTTGTTGGGGATTGTGTGCTTGTTACTTGTTACGCACGGGTTCATCAATAGATTTAAGGATGAACAGAAATTAATGTAACCAAATGACGGGGATTAATGGTACATTTACTACTGGTGACATGCGTAATGGAGAATATAAAAAAAGATATAATAATCGAAAGGCTAAACAATTCACACAATGAATGTGCAAGAATTGGCGGGAGACAGCTGAGCCATGCTGGAGAGAAACTCGCCTATATCTTCGCCTCACACCCTTCCCCTTCTTGTCTCAACATTTTAATTTATACTCGCACATATTTTAGATGCTTTTCACTGACAGCCGCAACTCAAATATCAGCTAGGCCTATTGCCACGTGCACTGCCCAAATTGCGGGCTTCCCAAAGGCATAGGCCTACGAGGTTGTGATTTGAAACAATCCTCAGCTATTTTTCTTGAAGAAGCTAATGATCCTCGATTCCTCTGTGGCTACGTCATGCTTTCTGGTGAAGTATTTTAAATGATTGTATTTATTTCTGTATATACAGGAGTATTTATATAATGTTAGCACATTTATTTCCATTTACTTCCCTATTGGATGCACCGCTGTGCCATTTTCTTTCCTGTTCAATTGGTTTTCATATCAACTTCCTTTCGTTGTCCAGAAGCCAAAGGCACCATCCTAGTTGTTGCGTATTTAGATTCCCCCTCTGCCACGTATGGAACCGCTATCAGGTGCACTGTTTAAAATGTTTTTCCCCCGCAAATTACATTGTGGCAAATGTTTGAAAATCACGTTTTATTGGCTGCTTCATTACATGAGTTGCATGTGCTGTTAAGACGCATTACCGGGATTTCTGTAATTCTGAGCTCCGTGGGCAGGCGCCCTAATAGGTTATGCACCCAAATGCAGATGGGTCCGGAAAATTCCAATCTTCCCAGTCATGTTGTCCGGCGCCTAACAGAAGCCCTGACACATACGCTGTGTGATCCTGTTGGCCTTGAAACAGTCCTGATGCCCCAGTTGAATAATGTGAACTCTGACCTCTGTGTGACCGACCTATAGGAGCTGAATAACCGTCTGACCGTGGAGATCACACGCATGCGCTCCTGCTACAGCGGAGAAACGGCCCTGTCACCCTTCACCCAGGGCAAGGACCTCTATGAACTGGAGGTACTGTACTCTCTGTCTCACACACACATTGGCCACACTGGTGTTCTGTATTTGATATCTAACTTTATTTACTGTACATCTCAATTTTAGGTCTTATTGCGTATCAAGGAGTCCGAAATCCAGTATCTCAAACAGGAAATCCATTCGCTGAAGGATGAACTTCAGTCTGCATTAAGGGTATGGAAAAACACGCTCTTATCCTCAATCTCTTCTATCAAGACCATGTCAGTTATTCTAAACACTGTTCTTTGAGGACTAACCTTTCGATGTCCACCAACAATATAACCTGGAATCCAAAATATGATGCTCCGCTTCCTCAGTGTTTCACTGAACCGTAGAAAATCAGTTTGGATCCCAGGCTACCAAAAAAACACAAGTTTGAAGTCGCTAAATCAGCGGGTTTTTTTTATCCTCTTTTTTTTAACAGGATAAGAAATATACCACAGACAAGTACAAGGACATCTACACAGAGCTCAGCATCGTGAAGGCCAAGGCTGACTGTGACATCACCAAGCTGACGGAGAAGCTACTGGTCGCCACGGAAGCACTGGGGGAGAGGAACGTGGATGGGTCGGATACCCCTGGATATGGTTAGTGGGAAACCATAACCCTCTTGGACCCCTATTAATTTTAGAGTTACTTGCAATGTCTAAAAATGGGTCAGCTTGATGGGGGGGGAAAACGCTATGACAATGATTAATTTATGTCCACACGCCTTTTTTTCACCTAATTTTGTTTTTGCAGATATCATGAAATCGAAAAGTAATCCAGATTTTTTGAAAAAGGAACGATCGACTCTCTCCAAGCAAATAAGAGGTGTCAGATCAAAGGTACGCTAATGTGGACATTCCTGATGCAGACATCCCCCTGGGTTTTGTTGTAAATGTTGTCATTCAACATATTTGTTCACCATTTTAGAATCGTGTGAGTGTGTACACATGTGAACGAGTGTAGGTGTGCACATATAGATTACTGCTGTTAGTGTGTGTTTGCTTACGGGTCAGTCCGTCAGTCATGTTTTATATGTGGTAAGCTTGTCCTCCTGTCTTCCCACATCAGTCCGTCACTGAACAGGTCATCTGGGATAGCTGACACCCCCCTTGAGGGGTGATTCTCCCCCTTACCCCAAGATGTAGGTATAGCATGTCCTTGAGTGAGCATGTCCCACCCCAACCACACAGCATGTTGCGCTCTATTACCCTTGCCCCTCCTCTATGCCCCCTCCATCGATGAGGGCCCAATAAAACTGGTGCAATGAACTTTCACTTGATTTAGTACAGCAGAAGGTAAGACATGCAGGTCTTTCAGAGTGGTAAGGTCTGCCTTGCAGGAGCATGGGTTCTTCAGTGCCTAGAATGAGTTGAAACAGAAAACACAGCAACTACCCCATCACTGTTTTGGTAAAAAGCTTGAGGGATGGGGCTGGAGAAATGTAACCACTTTCAAATTCATAGACAGGGCTATGGATGCAAGGACTAACCATCCATGAGATCAACATGATAGTTTTAACCTTGAGGCTTTTTTTTTTAACCTTTATTTATCTAGACAAGTCGGTTAAGAACAAATTCTTATTTACAATGACGGCATACTGGGGTTAACTGCCTTGTTCGGGGGCAGAACGACAGATTTCTACCTTGTCAGCTCTGGGATTCGATCCAGCAACTTTTCGGTTACTGGCCCAACGCTCTAACCACTAGGCTACCTGAGTTGGGATATGCCGAACACACATTTCCAATTCACACATGCGTATAATACACACTTGTACATGTGAAATAGGACAAATAAGCACCCACCAAATTATTATTATTACACTTTGCTCCCAGTACTCTCAAATGTCTTTCTGACCGCATCTTCTCTCCCTCATCACCACTGGTTTATGAAAGGGCTGGATAGGAGCATCCATATTGACTCACCTGTCATGTCCTGTAAGATCAGTGGTCATGAAGGAAAGGGAACGAGGAAAGGAAGCTTACTACAGTAAGCCTATTGGGGCACAGCAAATATATGTTTGTGTGTTGCGTGGACTAGGAATTACTAGTCACCTGCAGTAGCTGTGGAGAATACTAGAGTAGCCCAGTATATGTAATGATCCCAGTATAAGCTGGAATGCCATTTTTCTTTTTAAATCCTTGAACGTTATCAACTTGGTGATTTCCCCCTTGGTCAAACCACTCCTTGGGTGTGCAGTTTGGGCTGGAGATGGGGGCAGTGGTTTGGATGTCTTTGTAGTACAGTACAAAGGAGGTATCCATGAAATAACTCATGTTTGTACCACAATGAGCCCAGGAAACTTCTCTCCCTTACCTGGTCAGTCAAGGAACGTACATTAACTGTGGTGTTCTGTTGAATAACTTTTGTCTGTGAACATTTCTGTTTTTATTTTGTCTGTACGGCACATAAACATGTCACAATGGTTGTGTCTGGTATGGTTTTGTGTTGTCTTGTATGTTTGTTTTGTCTGGTATGTGTGTTTTGTCTGACTTGCATGACTTTGTGTCATTTAGCATCCCAAACGTCACCAACACACCTTGAGTGGTCGTAATCGAGTTCCCATTTTTAAAATGTCTGTCAGAATGTCACCATTTAGATGACATGTCAGCCAAGTTGATGTTAACTTTAAACCCTACTCCTGGTTTCTTTACTGTGATTCACCAACATAACACCCCTAAATAAGATAATATTCTCTAACGGTGAATCCTGGGTTCTTGCCAGGCCGAAAAGTTACACTTGTGGTTATTTATATGAATAATGCTTAACATGAATAGTGTTCTGGCCTTGAAGCCAGACAATATATTGGTTTAAATTTAATTGACACATTTTCTTTCTCTCAGAGCCTCAAAGAGGGACTGACCGTGCAGGAGCGCATGAAGCTGTTCGAAGCGAAAGATTCCAGAAAGATCTGAATATTGTGGATTCTGTGTTTCTTTTGCACACTTCACTCAAATTAAAATGGCGATCAGACTGCAAAGAGCACACCCCCGCCAGGAAGATTAACATACACGTACAACTCTCTACCGTGATCCTGGACTAACTGCACCCCGTTCGGAATAGAAAGTGCTCTGACTTAATTCAAGGTTTTTTGTTGCCTGTTTTGATTCTTTGAAAGCTTTTTAATATGCTATGATTTCTCATTTACACTGTTTAATTCTGTGAATATGCTTCACGATTCTTGCAGCTGTCAATCATGGCCTTGACGTGTTAGAAATGTAATACAGTGATAAGTATATCCACTCTCCTGGGAAGTTAAATATGTTTTGGGCTGCATTGCAGTTACGAGAGGGCTTTTTAGGGATAGCATTTATCTTCCATTTTGTTTTTGGCTTCTCAGTTTCGTAATCCACTGAAATGCCAAAACAGAGGGGTTTGGTTCAGTATAATAATCTGTCCCAATAGGAATCCGTTGGAATATCTGCTGTAGTGTTTTGTTACCACAAACAACAATTGCTATTTCTAATTATGATGTTGTACGTGTTTTAAATAAGTGGCTGTTCCACTTGTTGTAAATAACTACTGGAAGAGATATGTAAGAGTAGGGTTGACCAGGGATTGTGGTGGCATCTGGTGACTACTTGATTTACTTGAGGAAACTGATTTAGTTTTTTTCTAAAATGTTGGTGTAGTGGCTTCAAGCCAACTATATACCGTGCAACCAAACTTCACGGCTAGGCTACTGTCAAATAACCTAACTCGCTACTGATAACACACGCCTTTTCTCTTTGCAGCTACAAGGAACTGGAGTTGTCGATGGTTGTTTTGGCTTTCGTGTGAGGTTTTCAGCCCAGAAAGTTGACCTATTGTAGAGCTTTGCATGACTGTTAATTTGAATTGGTGAATTTATCAATTCCCATCATTTTTCCTTTTGTGTTTTAGTGATTGTTCAGTTTGAGCAGACCTCTCCTCCGTAAGCTTTTGCTTTGCTTCACCGCTCTGTCTTTTTTTTATTTTGACGCTGGGAGGTGAAATGTTTAACTGAACATGCCTTTCACTTGGTCCAATGCCCTGACCTCGTAAAACCCCTTTGTCTTTCTGGCTCGTTTGAGTTAAAAGATAAACACATTCACAAAACCTGTGCAGCTATGGAAACACTGTATAGTATTCAAAGCACGCCTTGTAAATATACTGTATGCCACACAGAAGTTTTTTGTGTTACGTTTTAAATCTGTACCTTGCTTACTAGCAACATATGCTTACATATGAAAATATATATATGAATATTTTTTATTTTCGTTTGAATGTAAAACGTCAAATAAATTAACCGTTTCTGAACCTTGTGTGATTGTTCTTGAATTACATTTAGACTCCATTGACACCAAATGTCTGCCATTTTGTTTGATGTTTTTTACTGTTGCAGGGTAAAGGTTCTCCACAGATGTCTTTGAAGTATAACTGCATAACCAAGGGGTTCCTCATCTGGTGAGGTACATCCATATTTTTTAATATTTTTTATGTACTTTTATTTAACTAGGCAAGTCGGTTAAGAACAAATTCTTATTTACAATGATGGCCTACCGAAAGGCAAAAGGCCACCTGCAGGGACGGGGGCTGGGATTAAAAATATGGAACAAAACACATCACAACAAGAGACCCCACAACACTACATAGAGACCTAAGACAACAGCATGGCAGCAACACATAACACCGCATGGTAGCAACACCACATGACGACAACAACAATAGTAGCAACACAACATGGTAGCAGCACAAAACAAACATTATTGGGCACAGACGACAGCACAAAGGCAAGAAGGTAGAGACCACAATACATCACGCAAAGCAGCCACAACTGTCAGTAAGAGTGTCCGTGATTGAGTCTTTGAATGAAGAGATTGAGATAAAACTGTCCAGTTTGAGTGTTTTTGAAGATCGTTCCAGTAGCTAGCTGCAGAGAACTGAAGAGGAGCGACCAAGGGATGTGTTTGCTTTGGGGACCTTTAACATAATGTGACTGGCAGAACGGGTGTTGTATGTGGAGGATGAGGGCTGCAGTATGTATCAGTGATGTGTCCTATAAGGAGCATTGGTGGCAAATCTGATGGCCAAATGGTAAATAACATTATTTTATTTAACCTTTAACTAGGCAAGTCAGTTAAGAACAAATTCTTATTTACAATGACGGCCTACTAAAAGGCAAAAGGCCTCCTGCGGGGACGGGGGCTGGGATTTAACAAATAATAATATAGGACAAAACACATCACCACGAGAGACCTAAGACAACATAGCAAGGCAGGTGATCCAGTCACAATTGAATATGTTCTTTAGTCCAGGAGTAGGTATTAACGGAATGGGAAGCCACACCTGGATGCTCCAGAGCCATTGGAGTAAGAGATCTTGACATTTTTTTTTGCCACCATGTTTGAAATCTTCACACGGTGTATGGAGCAAACCTGCATGTAGGAAGTCAAGTCCTCGCCCATTGGAGGTGAGGGTCAGAGGGGCTGGACCTCTATCTTTCTCATCCAATGGGTTTTGAGAAGGAGAGACGAAGCTAGGAGTATGCAATTGAGATTCTCCCTGAAGAAGTACTTTGATATGAGTCCATGTAGTCCTAACAGATCCAGCATTGTTAATCCTGGGTTTAATAACCTATGTCTTGGTCTTGGATTAGTCGATCTAAATATCCTGATAAAAAGGACTTCACTTGGAGTAACAAGGACATGTCCAGACATTCTGGTTCATTAGATAATTCTGTAGTCAAGGTATCAATTGAACCATCAATTCTTACTGATCATAAAGTTATATTCTTATCTTTAAATATTAATGGATCTGAAGTTAAACCGTATCTGAGTTATTGGAAACTCAATAGTAGACTGTTGGAAGATGATAATTTCAAGATGGATGCCAAAGATATTATACAAGACAATTGGAGGAAAGCCCAACTATTTAAGTCTTATGGGAAATATTGGGAATTAATGAAGTATGAAATAAGACAAACAGCCATGAAGAGAGGTAAAGAAATTGCTGAACTTAAAAGATTGAGGGAAGATAAACTTGTTAAGGAAATACTTTCTCTAATCTCTATGGAGGACCTTGATGAAGAAGGAAAGTGTCAGTTATTCTCTTTACAACTAGAAATGGATCGAATGTATGAAGAGAGAGCAAAAGGGGCATTTGTAAGATCAAGAAGGAGATGGTTGGAGGAAGGTGAAAAAAATACAAAATACTTTTACAATTTAGAAAGAAAAAAATTCTGAATTTACATCTATTCATCAGCTTAATATACAGTGGGGAGAACAAGTATTTGATACACTGCCGATTTTGCAATTTTTCCTACTTACAAAGCATGTAGAGGTCTGTCATTTGAATACAAATAAAATGCAAATGAATTACTTAAAATCATACAATGTGATTTTCTGGATTTTTGGTGGCACCTCTGGTGCGGGGACCCTCGTCGCCGGCCCCGGACTGGGCACCCTCGCTGCGGGCCCCGGACTGGAGACCGTCGCTGGGGGCTCCGGACTGGGCACCCTCGCTGGGGGCTCCGGACTGGGCACCCTCGCTGGGGGCTCCGGACTGGGGACCCTCGCTGCGGGCCCCGGACTGGGCACCCTCGCTGGGGGCTCCGGACTGGGCACCCTCGCTGGGGGCTCCGGACTGGGGACCCTCGCTGCGGGCTTCATGCCATGACTCCTCACTGGAGGCTCGTGCCGTGGATCATCACTGGAAGCTTCTTGCCGTGGATCATCACTAGAGGCTTCTTGCCGTGGATCATCACTGGAGGCTTCTTGCCGTGGATCATCACTGGAGGCTTCTTGCCGTGGATTATCACTGGAGGCTTCTTGCCGTGGATCATCACTGGAGGCTTCTTGCCGTGGATCATCACTGGAGGCTTCTTGCCGTGGATCATCACTGGAGTGAGGAGATGTATGGGCAGTCTGGTACGTGGAGCTGCCACAGGGCTCACCAGGCTGGGGAGACATACTGGAGGCTTGGTTCTTGGCGGAGGCACCGGATACACTGGGCCGTGGAGGCGCACTGGAGGTCCCGAGCATAGAGCCTGCACAACCCGTCCTGGCTGGATGGTTATCTTCGCCCTGCACATGCGGGGCGCTGGCACAGGATGCACTGGGCTGTGCAACCGCACCAGAGACACCGTGCGCAGAGCCGGCGCAGGATATCCTTGGCCGAAGAGACGCACTGGAGACCAGGCACGCTGAGCCGTTACCATCCGTCCTGGCTCGATGCTCACCCTAGCCCCAATTTTTTTGGGGGGGCTGCCTCTCGGGCTTCCGTGCTAGCCGTGTTGCCTCGTAACGCTGGGCCCCTTTACTCGCTGCCTCCGCCTTCCTCGATGCTTCCACCTGCTCCCACAGCAGGCGATCCTTTCCGGCCAGGATCTCCTCCCATGTCCAGGATCCTTTGCCGTCCAGGATGTCCTCCCATGTCCAGTCCTCCTGAAAACGCTGCTCCCCCTTACCACGCTGCTTGGTCCGTTTGTGGTGGGTAGTTCTGTCACGGCCGATGCTGGAAGAAGACCAAAGTGCAGCGTGGTGAGCGTACATTTCTCTTTTTATTTAAAATGTTGCCAACAAAACAATAAACAAAAAACAACCGTGAAGCTTACAGGGCTATAGTGCCACTAACAAAGATAACTACCCACACTGAAAGGAGGGAAAAAGGGCTACCTAAGTATGATTCCCAATCAGAGACAACGATAGACAGCTGTCCCTGATTGAGAACCATACCCTGCCAAAACATAGAAACATAGAAAACAAAACATAGAATGCCCACCCCAAATCACACCCTGACCAAACCAACTAGAGACATAAAAAGGCTCTAAGGTCAGGGCGTGACAATGATATTATTGAATTTATATTTCATATTTTTAAGGAGGCAATTGATTTACGGGTCCTGCCTGTTTCTATGACCCAAGGCCTCATTTCTGTAATACCCAAACCAAACAGATTCTATGATGTTAGAAAATTGGAGACCAATCACACTAATAAACAATGATGGAAAGCTACTTGCACCTATCTTTGCAGAAAGACTTAAAAAAGGTATTGACCAAATCATTGATGATACCCAGTCTGGTTTTATGAAGGGCAGACATATATGTAATAATATTCGACTAGTATTGGACTTGAGAGACTACAATGAGCACATTATGGAAGATAGCTTTATTTTGATTTGATACAGTTGAACACTATTTTCTTTTTGTGACTCTTTAAAGTGTAATTAAGAAACTTTACAATAATAGTAACATCTCTGTTAAATTATCCCATGGTACTTCACAGAGATTCGACATTAGACGTGGAATTAAACAAGGATGCCCAATTTCTCCTTTCTTATTTTTTATTGGTCACACAAGTTATGGCACTTCATATAAATAAGGATCGTTTTAGGGGTATTCAGATACAAGACAAAGAGATAAAATGTTTACAATTGGCTGACGACACTACTGTTTTTTTTAAAGATCATAATGAAGTCAGGGAAGCTATTGAGTGTATTAATGCCTTCTCACATGTATCAGGTTTATCTCTGAATGTTAGGAAATGTGAATATTTGCGTTGAAAAGATGCGACTTAAACTCAGTATGTAATATCACTGTAAAAGATATGATCACATATCTTGGTATTAAAGTTAGCAAAGATCAAAAAGAAAGGGCCAACTTAAATTTCTCTCCTATTGTAGAGAAAATTGGTTATTAAGAGATCTTTCTTTATCTGGACGTGTACTTTTATCAAAATCTGAAGGTCTGTGCCAATTAGTTTATACCTCCCTTGCCTTGGTTGTTCCTCTGTCAGTAACTAAAATGGTTGATACTAAATTATTTAACGTCATATGGAGGAATAAACCTCATTATTTAAGAAAAGCGGTAATATGTAGCACCCAAGGTGAGGGAGGGTTGAATGCTCTGGATTTTAAAACCTCTAATATAATATTTAAGATTAAATGGATACAAAACTATTTAAGAAATAAGGATCGCATTTGGAATATCATCCCTGATTTAATATTCCAACAGATTGGTAGTCTAGAATTCTTACTCAAATGCAACTTTGATATGGGTAAATTCCCTATTAAGCTTGCAAACTTTCATAAACAAGTACTTCTAACTTGGAACCTGATGTACAAACACAATTCTTCCCCACATAGGAATACAATCTGGAATAATAAAGACATAAAATACAAAAAACAAGTCTTTATTTTTCCAGAACTGGTATGACAACAATATTTGGGTTAAACAATTATTTAATAATGATGAACAACTATATGATTATCCAGAATTTATGAGAACACACAATGTTACATTCACTCCTGAGGAGTATCAAATTGTTGTTAGAGCTATCCCCAAAGGTGCTATTCTTCTTTTAGGAGAATATAACAATACTCCAAGTGCAACTGTTGAGGATTTTGTAGCCTCAATACAATTAGAAGGAATCGACATTTTAATCTATAAATGTAATAACATGAATATAAGGAAACTGTGTCAATATGTTACTATTCCCTCTGCTAAAATGTACTGGAATGCAGCCCTAGGACAAGTGAACTGGAACAAAGTTTCGTTGTTGTCTGGTAAATATTGTATATCTAATAAGGTGAAAGAAGTATCATACAAACTCATTCATAGAATCTACCCTGTAAAGACCTTTATTATACACAGATTTAAAATAGCTATTGATAACAAATGTGTATTTTGTGGTTGTGACCCAGAAACTCTTGACCATTTATTTTGGGACTGCTCTTATGTCAGAAGATTTTGGAGTGAGTTAGAAGATTTTATTTTAAAAGAATCGACTATTAATCTTAATCTGAGAGATTCTGATATTATGTTTTATTTTGATCCAACTGATATGGACCCTGACTTAACTTTCATTGATCATTTGTTTATCTTTCATGGAAGATTATTTATCCATAAAATGAAGTGGGCAGAGAACAAAGCCCTTTTCACATTATTTAAGAGAGAATTTAAATATTATTTTGAAATGATCAGTAAATGTTTTTTAAAAAGCAATACGCATCATAAAAGTATTTAACAAATTGAAAATGAATCTTGATATGTAATACCCCTGTCTGTTAGGTTTATGTACTCTTGTTTGTATATTTCTGTTTTTTTGTATTTGTGTTCATAATAAAATCTAATTAAAAAATGAGTCCATGTAGTATCTATCTGGGGTGTATTCATTGCATCT
This sequence comes from Salvelinus alpinus, assembly GCF_045679555.1. Taxonomy (NCBI): domain Eukaryota; kingdom Metazoa; phylum Chordata; class Actinopteri; order Salmoniformes; family Salmonidae; genus Salvelinus; species Salvelinus alpinus. The sequence continues at coordinate 25,475,388 of NC_092088.1, forward strand.
TACCGTTTAAGAACCAAACGGAAGTAAACTGCAAATTGAACGAACCGGGAATGGACCTCCCTTAATTTGTCCAATAGGAACTTGTTTTCGTTGCAAAATGGTTTCTGTTGCAAAACGTTTTGCAACACAATCGGTGTAATTAATTCACCCCTGGGCCCCATATCCAGCTAAAACAATTGCGTTTATGTGAAATAATTTAGCCAATCCAGTAATCTGACAATTTCAGACGTTAAAATCCACTGTATAGGTTTGTATTCACATGTTTTACATAACTTGTCACTAGTTGTTTTGCAAATTGACCATCAGGAGGCAGGATTTGGTTTCAACGAGAGACTTCAAGTGTAACACAACTCGTTTTCGTACTTTAATCTACAAATACAATAATTGATCTTGAAAGTTAACCTCATGGATGCTTTAAAATAATTGTATTTTTAATGTTCTCATCTTGACCCATTTTCGAGCATAGATCATTGTAATGGGGACGCGACATGGGAACAATTTATAGTAATTTGTTTCTTGGGGAAGATCATTAAGTGAGCACAAACAGGATATTGTTGTCATCTGTCAACAAAGCTGAAACTCTGATTATTTTCATATGTTTTAGTCCATTCAAATCAACTCTGGAGGCAATTATTTTGCTCGAACTCTATTTAGTTATTATGGTCATTTCATGTTCATGGGCTGTATATTTTCTGTTCGTTTCTAAACCTGTAACTGGGAGAACTTAGATTTCAAATTATGAGAAGCAGCTAGCTAGCCTGTATGGCCAGTCTATGTTCATGTCACATTCAGAAGTGAAATGGTAAGTATTACTTTTAATATAGTGAATGTTATTGGTAGCTAACAAAGCTGTCTTCAATGTTGTCCAACTGGTTTTAATCCCCGCGCAGAATTTTGGGTTGTCTTGACAACACTCATCGCTAGCTACCTGAAGTTTGTCGCACAGCAAAATGGACTTTTCCAAATTTCTGGATGATGATTTCGACGTGAAGGACTGGGTGAATGGGGCCTTCAAGATGCAGAAGGATGTGCCCGGGAAAGCAGATGCGCACGCGGCAACGCTGGTCATGAAACTGCAGTTGTTCATCCAGGAAGTCAACAATGCAATTGAGGGTAACTAAACTTTGGGACAACATCGGGAATCTTTTGGTTGGACTCCCTAAGTTGTGAACGATCTGGTGGTTGGCGACGAAAAATAACCTTACCACAATGTAGCCGCTTCACCCCCCCTCCTAGAGATTACAAATAGATAGTTTTTTTTGTAATCTCTAGGAACTATTTACCAGACAAAGTGAAACGTGTCCCTCGCTATCAAATACACGTCTGATTCCAACTTTTGTCTGAACTGCACCATATCCCTGCTGCGGTATCCCAATGTTGTCCCAAGGCTAGGGTAACTGTGACATACTGTCAATTTTGTGTCGCATGTTATTTTATTGCTGCCTGTTCCCCGAAACTATCAAGAAACATAACTATTCCAGGTTCAGTTAACTGAACTGGAACAACCAAGAGTCATAGGCTACAGTAACCCAATAATTGTCCAAGGACCTTGTTATTTTCAGAGGAAGACTGGCTCTGGCAGCCAAAACAGCCAAATATTCAATTTAAACGTGAGTCGATTCTCAATTGTGATACGGGTTTAGAAACATAAAGCCCTTTAATTTCATATCACATCAAAAATAATTATACGCTTACTGTACACTGTTTTAACAGACTTTATCGCAGTTGCAGCTGATTATTTTCCAGTTAAAACATGTTCTGGTGGCTTTCTTCCATTACACACAGGTGTTCGGAGCATGCTAGATCGCTAATTAGAACAGGTGGTCACCTCTGTCTTCCGTAAACACGCGCTATAACCTGGAGATATGGCCGTGTGGGAACACTAACCCTAAATAGTTAACCAAATAGCTACCCGGACTATCTGCATTGATCCTTAATGCACAAACGTTTTTGACTCATGCCATATGCTGCTGCTACTGTTTATCATCTAACTTGTTGCCTAGTTACTTTATTCATAGTTATGTACATATCTACCTCGATTACCTCGTACCCCTGCACATTGACTCGGTACTGGTACCCAGTGTATAAAGCCAAGTTATTGTTACTCATTGTGTATTGATTATTATTTTCTATATTTTCTCTCTCTGCATTGTTGGGAAGGGCCCGTAAGTAAGCATTTCACTGTTAGCCTACACCTGTTGTTTACGAAGCATGATTTGATGTCTCCAGCTTCTCTGACCATTGACGTACACGATGGGAAATATTTGAATTGTATTTCTCCTTGTTCAGAGAGCAGTAACCAGGCCCTGCAGAACATGCCCAGAGTGCTGCGGGACGTGGAGGCCCTGAAGCAGGAAGCGTCATTCCTGAAGGAGCAGATGGTCCTTGTCAAAGAGGACATCAGGAAATTTGAGCAGGACACTGTTCAGTCCATGCAGGTATGGGAGCCATTTGCGTTATAAACACACATCAGACGGATACCTCATCGGAATTGACTTGCGACTAAGCAAACACACACACCGTGCAAATAAGCAGCACAGTCAGCCCATGTAGATACAGCGACATACACACAGTCGCATAATACTATAGTACTATGGGCAGGATATTGTCCTATTCAAATAGGATAAGAAGCTCCCAGTGTGGCAAATACAGTTGAAGTTTACATACACCTTAGCCAAATACATTTCAACTCAGTTTTTCACAATTCCTGACATTTAATCCTAGTAAAAATTGTGATGGCCACTCCAATACCTTGACTTTGTTGTCCTTAAGCCATTTTGCCACAACTTTGGAAGTATGCTTGGGGTCATTGTCCATTTGGAAGACCCATTTGCGACCAAGCTTTAACTTCCTGACTGATGTCTTGAGATGTTGCTTCAATATATCCACATAATTCTCCTGCCTCATGATGCCATCTATTTTGTGAAGTGCACCAGTACCTTTTGCAGCAAACCACCCCCACAACATGATGCTACCACCCCCGTGCTTCACGGTTGGGATGGTGTTCTTCGGCTTGCAAGCGTCCCCCTTTTTCCTCCAAACATAACGATGGTCATTATGGCCAAACAGTTCTATTTTTGTTTCATCAGACCAGAGGACATTTCTCCAAAAAGTACGATCTTTGTCCCCATGTGCAGTTGAAAACCGTAGTCTGGCTTTTTATGGCAGTTTTGTAGCAGTGGCTTCTTCCTTGCTGAGCGTCCTTTCAGCTTATGTCAATGTAGGACTCGTTTTACTGTGGATATAGATACTTTTGTACCTGTTTCCTCCAGCATCTTCACAAGGTCCTTTGCTGTAGTTCTGGGATTGATTTGCACTTTTCTCACCAAAATACGTTAATCTCCAGGAGACAGAACGCGTCTCCTTCCTGAGCGCTGTGACGGCTGCGTGGTCCCATGGTGATTATACTTGCGAACTATTGTTTGTACAGATGAACGTGGTACCTTCAGGCGTTTGGAAATTGCTCCCAAGGATGAACCAGACTTGTGGAGGTCTACAATTTTTTTTCTGAGGTCTTGGCTGATTTCTTTTGATTTTCCCATGATGTCAAGCAAAGAGGCACTGAGTTTGAAGGTAGGCCTTGAAATACATCCACAGGTACACCTCCAATTGACTCAAATAATGTCAATTAGCCTATCAGAAGCTTCTATAGCCATAACATCATTTTCTGGAATTTTCCAAGCTGTTTAAAGGCACAGTCAACTTAGTGTATGTAAACTTCTGACCCACTGGAATTATGATATAGTGAAATAATCTGTCTGTAAACAATTGTTGGAAAAATTACTTGTGTCATGCACAAAGTAGATGTCCTAACCGACTTGCCAAAACTATAGTTTGTTAACAAGAAATTTGTGGAGTGGTTGAAAAACGAGTTTTAATGACTAACCTAAGTGTGTGTAAACTGACTTCAACTGTATTTGTTGTCAGTTATACAGCACTAAGTCTTTGGCGTGTGGATTCTGTGTTACAGGTCTTGGTGGAGCTCGATCAGGTCAAGTCTCGGATGCACTTAGCCTCCGATGCACTACAGGAGGCAGACAAATGGAGCACGCTCAGTGCAGACATCGAGGAGACCTTCAAGACACAGGTGGCGTCAAACTACCTCTAAAACCCTGCTCCACTCCCCTTAGTATACTGTAATATGTAATATCTCTCTGCACTGATTTAAGGATTCAGTGATTTGATATTTTAGGTGGCACAGGTGACCAAATATTCTTCTTGTTCAAAAATGTAGTACATATAGCCAATGTAGAAGTCTCTTGGTTCTTTGTAATATTCGGAGATACTATTTTCGGGATGTCGTAAAGGTAGACTATTATGACGTAGATGCAGAAAGTAAACAGCATAGTGGGTTGATTTCCGCAACAGCTAAGAGCATTGCCCTGGCTACCATGCTGTGAACAGTGTGAAGAGAACCCATGCACATGCGCAGATACTGTGAGAGAGCAAAGTCTTGCATCTCGCTCATTTCAATATCTGCGATGCTGCATCGTGACAACGTCATTTTGCTGAGTCGACTTTATAACAAGTGACCAACTCCTCAAAGGCAGAAGACATCCCACGTTAACAGGAACACACAAGCTCTAGTGATTTCCATTTAACCGGAACTTTCTGCCACTACCTCGTTCCCCCAGGACATGGCTGTAATCTCTTCTAAACTGACCGCCATGCAGAACAGCCTGGCTATGCTGGTGGACACACCAGACTACTCTGAGAAATGTGTGCACCTGGAGGCTCTGAAGAACAGGCTGGAGGCCTTGGCCAGCCCCCAGATAGTAGCCACCTTCAACTCCATGTCTGTAGGTAAGAGACGGTCTGCAAATAACTTATGATTGGGTTGAGATGGAATACTCAATCCGTATTAGTTTAGACCGGTCTTTCTGAAACCTGATTCTGACTAGGCGTATGGTTTTCTTTTCTTCTGCAGACCAAGCCAAGCTCTTTGTGAAAGTCTTCACAGAGATCGACAGAATGCCACAGCTTCTTGCCTACTACTACAAGTGTCATAAGGTATGTGTTACATTGTCACTGATTTTAATTTAGTGTAATTGCTTACATGGTTTATTTTGTAGGTAGGTGTTTTCCAATTGTTGACTTGAATTCTCCTGTGTGTTTCCAGGGTCAGCTGGTGAGTGTGTGGCAGGACCTGTCTCAGAGTGAGCTGAGTCTAAATCAGCAGCTGGCTGAGTTCTACGACACCCTGCTCTCCACCTGGCACTCACAACTACAGTGGAGCAGCCAGGTATACACACACACACACACACACACACACACACACACACACACACACACACACACAACACAGTCTAGTGGTTTTTAAACTTTTTCAGGGGGATCCCATTTCTTTCAGCAAAATTTCTGGCGCCCCCCCCCCCCCACCCCAAATCTAACCTTCAAATAAATGTAGATTTACACTTTTCTCATCACAATTAAAATAACCAATAAATACTTTGTTTTACTCAATAACAATTTATTTTTCTAATTATCTTTCAAAAAAGTTAGTATATTGTCCCATACAATGATCTGTAATTCACCCCAATTATGTATTTCATTATGTGAAAAACTGACAAAACACTGCGATTCCCACTCGACCCCGATTTTGAGTACCACTGCTCTGTATCATACCATAACACACGCGCTCCATTGTAACATAACACACACACACAACTAAGTATCCTTCTCACACTGTATCATACAGCAACACAGGTAGTGGCAGAAACCCTCAGGTTAGGGTTGCACAAGTGATTCAATTCACATCGAAATTGCAATATTGACATTTGCAGTGTCCATATCTCAAGAGATCCATATCGTATGCAATATTTTAAAACGGCCACTCGGCCGCGTCAGTTTTTAAAATGTACTTTGTTTGTCATGTCTCATCTCTTGCGGCTGCTTTCCACAGGCCTTGCCCCATGTCACTCAAAGCAGCACAGTTCCGCCTCCTCACTGTTCGATCCACTATAAGTTTGCATGCAGTTCCCGTCGTGCAGTCCACAGATTGTTCAAAACACAAAGGATGCTGCTTTCCACTTTGCTTCTTAATATACATTTTTATATGATTCCGACCGTTCACCCAAGCGTTTTGATTTATATCACAATATGATAAAAAAAAAAAAAAGCTATTATATATTTTGGCCCATATCGTGCAGCCCTGCCCTAGGCATCCTTACTCACACTACCATACATTTACACACCATGACTTACACTAATAGACTGTACAATAAAAAAATATATATTCTTGCTGTAAAAAAACATGTCCGCAGAGGGTCCACAATCTTCCATCTACAACGTGTCATCTCCAACCTAACCCCATGTCCCCATATGACTGTATATGAATCTATCTACCCTCCACCACCAGGTGTTTAAGAATCCATACGAGGTGGTGACGGTGCTGCTGATCCAGACCCTGGGGGCCATGGTGCCCTCCATCCCTGTGTGTCTGAGCACGGCCATGGAGCGCGCCCCCCAGGAGCAGCAGCTGGACACCCTGCTGGAGCTCCACCACACCGCTGCCACCTTCGGCAGGAGCCTGGCGCAGGCCATGTTGCCACACCTGGGTCTGTTCGCCTGCTACTGCGCCTATGTATTTATTTATTTATAGGCCTATCATTTGCACGGTAATCGACAAGTCTGTCAATGCTGAGGTGTAAAATAGTTTCGGCTTTAGCTGCACAGTTTATTTTCATCCGTAGTCCCTTGTTAATCAGCAGTGAGATTGATGATATACATTATAAGATTGTAATGATATCAGCCCTGCGTCAAAATACTTGTCAAGTACTTGGAAGGTGGCCTTGATTTGGCTTGGAGTTTGCACTTTTGGGACTATTCCATAGGTAACATAATTACAGTAGGGAAACTGAAGTATTTGAAAGATCTACCTATGACATGTTTATGGTAGTCTTGATAGTGACGCTAATTAATTGTATTGATATACATAACGCTGAATCCTAACTTGAGCTCCACCCAGGTAATTCAACATTTTCCTTAGGGTTGACATCTGAGTGTTTTTTTTGGGGGGGGGGGGAGTTCAGTGCTCACAAGGTAGACTTATGTTGTGGTTGTACTTCTCAGGTGAGAACAACCTGCTGAAGGTGAATGAGCTGGTCAGTGCCCTGTATGACCCCTACAAACCCTACCAGCTGCAGTATGGAGACCTGGAGGAGTCCCACCTCCTCATCCAGATCAGCGCCATGCCCCTGGTGAGGCACATTTACATTTTAGTCATTTAAGAGACTTACAGGAGCAATTAGGGTAAAGTGCCTTGCTCACCTAGTCTGCTCGGGGATTCGAATCGGCGACCTTTTGATTACTGGCCCAACGCTCTTATCTGCTAGGATACGACCACAAACACACACACATACCAAACCTTATTCAATGGTAATTTCATTTTTTGGGGCAGGCGAGTGGAAAGGACCTTGTGACCATTGACCGTGTACCTCTTTCCTTCTGTCTTCATCGTACTTTTTCTTCTCTCTCTCCTTATTCCCTTCCTTTTCCCCCTCCTTCTGTCAGGAGCGTGGTGAGGTGATAGACTGTGTAGAGGAGCTGAGTCACTCAGTGGGGAAGCTGTTTGGCCTGGCCGGTGCTGCTGTTGACCGCTGTGTCAAACTGACTGACGGCCTGGCCTTGTGTGGCCTCCTCAAGGCCCTCAAAGCCCTCTTCGCCAAGTAATTATACACGACTGTACACTTTGTTTTTATTGATAATTTTTGGGGGGGTGGAATGTTTCAACTTTTCAGTGTAAACTTAAACGGCATGTAGAAAAGATAATAGAGCTGTACAGTATATATATTTTTTTAAATAAGATCATCTTTGAGAACTAACAATCGCCATTCCAAAAATGTCATCGCATGGGGCCTCAATTGATTTTGTTATGTTTGAGTCACTCAGATCGCATAAGAACACGGCATAAGCCATGGTAAAATGTGTAGAATTGTAGGAAATTAGCTTTAAAACATGACAGTTTTGTCTCTGCGGCCAAGAGGACACCCACTACTCCTCCAACCCTAACTATGACACCACTGCTGAAAAAAATCCTAGGGGAAACACTGACAGTTCATACACATACTACACAGTACACGCACATTTCAATATTTGTATGAATATTCTGGTTGACTTTTGTCCATTGCTCTCACATATATGTGTCTTGGCCAATTTTTCTACAGGTATGTGTCAGACTTCTCCACCACTCTGCAGTCAGTCAGGAAGAAGTGCAGGTTGGAGGACATGCCCAGTGCTGCTGTGTTCCAAGAGGATTGGACTGCCTTCCAGAACTCGGTCAGGTGGGTTTTGTGTGAACCCAAATCAAACTCTGCTGGCTCTGATATTTTCCTTTGCACATTGTCATTTTCAGGACGCTTCCAACAACCATGGTTAATTAGATGTTAAGTCCCATATTTAGGGGACTGAGTGGTTTTGGACCGGTTCTGACTGACATTTTGGTGTACAAAGCACTCTGTTAATGTCACAGGGTCCAGTGTCTTATTGTACACTACATGACCAAAAGTAAGTGTGCACCTGCCCGTCCAACATCTCATTCCAAAATCATGGGACTTAATATGGATTTGGTCCCCCCTTTGCTGCTATAACAGGCTCCACTCTTCTGGGAAGGCTTTCCACTAGATGTTGGAACATTGCTGCGGGTACTTGCTTCCATTCAGCCACAAGAGCAATAGTGAGGTTGGGCACTGATGCCTGGCTCACAGTTGGCGTTCCCATTCCATTCAATTCATCCCAAAGGTGTTTGATGGGGTTGAGGTCAGTGCTCTGTGCAGGCCAGTCAAGTTCTTCCTCAAATATCTCGACAAACCATTTCTGTATGGACCTCGCTTTGTGCACGGGGGGCATTGTCATGCTGAAACAGGAAAGGGCCTTCCCTAAACTGTTGCCACAAAGTCTAGAATGTCATTGTATGCTGTAGTGTTAAGATTTCCCTTCACTGGAGCTAAAGGGCCTAGCCCAAACCATAAAAAACAGCCCCAGACCATTATTCCTCCTCCACCAAACGTAACAGTTGGCACTATGCATTCGGGCAAACATGGTTCTCCTGGCATCCTCCAAACCCAGATGTGTCTGTCAGACTGCCAGATGGTGAAGCGTGATTCATCACTCCAGAGAATGCGTTTCCACTGCTCCAGAGTCCAATGGCGACGAGCTTTACACCACTTCAGCCGTCGTTTGGCATTGCACATGGTGATCTTAGGCTTGTGTACAGCTGCTCGGCCATGGAAACCCATTTCATGAAGCTCCCGACGAACAGTTCTGGTGCTGACGTTGCTTCTAGAGGCAGTTTGGAACTCTGTAGGGAGTGTTGCAACCGAGGACAGACAATTTTTGCATGCTGCGGTCCCTTTCTGTGAGCTTGTGTGGCATACAACTTCCCTGTTGCGCCGTTGTTGCTCCTAGACGTTTCCATTTCACAATAACAGCATTTACAGTTGACTGGGGCAGCTCTAGCAGGGCAGAAATTTGACGAACTGACTTGTTGGAAATGTGGCATCCTATGACGGTACCATGTTGAAAGTCACTGAGCTCTTCGGTAAGGCCATTCTACTGCCAATGTTTGTCTATGGAGATTGCATGGCTATGCTCGATTTTATACATCTGTCAACAACGGCTGTGACTGAAATGGCCAAATCCACTAATCAGAAGGGGTGTTCACATGCTTTTGTATATATAGTGTGTTACAAAGCCGCCCCATATTTCTGCTACCACTCTGTCAGCAGAGCTGACTTTAAGTGTCAGGTTTTACACCCCGAATTGCATAGGGAGTGACGTATCACATTTTGTGCCCTATCTAGACAAAGAATCTATTTAATTTGCCTCTGAGCGACGGTGCCCAGCCTGCCAGATGGCATGTTAAAGGCAGATTGACGTTTATTGTCATGAATCTTGCTCTGGAGGCAGAATTGAGCGATTTCTGCTAGATGGGCCAGATTTTTGGTCTTCATTTAAGGTGAGGGTGAGGCATTAGGGTTAGCAGTGTGGTTAAGTTTAAAATCAGATTTTATGACTTTCTGGCTGTGCCAGCTAGTGACCACTCTGCAGAGCTGCCTCCAGGGCAAGGTTCATAACAATAAATGCCATATTAAAGGGGACAGTCTAGGGACGTCCATTGTGGTTTCGTCTCGCTGTGATATTCTGAGCCAGATTGGGAGCTCTCGACATGACTAAATGCTAAATCATTTTGTAGAATTGAAACACGACCACTTTCTCTTGGTCACAGAGGGACAGAATGACTGAATGCGCAAAGCTGAAGTTGTAACGAGTGTGTACACATTCGCATGGTGTTTCTGCTTCGCTAATTGGACGCTTGGTAGAACATGCTGTGTCGTCAGTTGAAATGGATCCAAACTTGTACTGTCACTAAATATGATCATATTTATTTTACAGTTTGTTATAAGGTTGAATATTATAGTAAATTGTTTAGAATTTGATTGTTACTATATTTAGAACGCATTTCAGTAATTTCAAGCCCTATTCCCCCACTTTTGTTGAGTAGGACAAAAGTCTGATATTGTTTTTTTATATTTTCATAATATTTGTACTATATACTTGAGCCTGTGTCCTCAAAAGTGAGTACATCTCAGCAATTGTATATATTTTTTTCCCCCAGACCTTTCTAGAACTATGCAGCATTACTAGATATTGTTTATGGTAATTTCATAAATTACTTTTGGGTCTATTTAGGCAGAAATCTACATCCCCCCCATAACGTTCAACCAGGCCAATGCAGTACAGCTCGGCTGGTCTTGGCTCAGTAGTATGAAAAGGGTGATTGTGCATGAACTGTGTATTATTTTTGATACCCCGTGTATCCTCTGCATTGCAGGATCATTGCCACCTGTGGGGAGTTGCTGAGACAGTGTGGAGCCTATGAGCTGCAGCTGTCAAACAAGTAAGACCAACGCCATCGCTCTAGCCGAGTTCCAAATCAACCCCCAGACCCTACTCCCTAGCTACCTGACTCCCCTACTTATATCCATTCATACTTCCCCCGTTCTCTTGCCATGTCCTATAGGTCCATTTTATTTAAGTACGTTTTGTTTCAAAGTGCATTGTACATGGGCCTCAACACACTTTATGATCCTATAGGATCCTGGCCACGGCGGGGAAGTACCTGTCTGAGTCGTACAGCCCTCGGAGCCTGGCGGGCATCCAGGAGGCCAGCTCCACGGAGAGGAAGGCAAGCGGCAGGAACCCCTGGCAGGAGTATAACTACCTGCAGAGGGGCAACATGGCAGAGTACAACGGCCTGATGGGGCTGCTCTACTCCCTCAAGGTATGGATGGTCATACTGGGGGGGATGACTTGGCATTTTCATTTGGGTTTAAGGTTTTAGCTTTGGGTGGGATGTTACGGTAGTTGTCGGTTGGGAATGTAGCCTATAAATGGTCAAATGTCCAATTGTAACTATTTTCAGAGTGAAAATACAGAGAGTCTTGTGATCAATGACTGTCATTTTTGCTTCAATAAAGGCTTGTAACGCAATTAAGTGTCGCTATGTTTTCGGAGCGTGAGGTCTGACATGTTCAAGTTGCCGTTGTTTTGTAGGAGAAGGGGACAGGTAACTCCAGTCTTCTGGCTGAGACCCGAGTGGCTCTGACCCGTCTCAACCAGCAGGCCAACCAGCTGGCCTTCGACTCGGTCTTCCTGCAGATCAAACATCAACTCTGCTTGGTCTCCAAAATGGAGGTGTGTGTGCAGTCAGTGACTCTTGTTTCTGTGTGTAAATGTAATACTTACATATGTTCCGTCTTGTACCATGGCTGTTATCAGAGCCGAGATGCAGGAGGTTTTGGAGAGAGCTATGCTGAAGAACTGCCTACCTTCAGCTTGTCCCCACAGGAGTACATCACCAATGTATGTCTGGCCTAACTATGGGCACAACATCTACAGGTTATATAATTCAAGTCAGAGATTCAAGTGTTATTGTATATGTATTATGTAATATAACCTGTCCTTGCAAGCTGTCTTTGGAAAAAACATTGTGGTGTTTTTTCTGCTGTAAATGTTCACTGTTAGTGTTACTAAAGTACTATGAATGTTCAGGTTCGTCAGGTTGTGTTGAGGTGGCTTACTGCCTGTGTTTCTCCTTGAAAGATAGGACAGTACATCATGTCTCTGCCGCTCCACTTGGAGCCCTTTGTGACGCAAGAAGACCCGGCGCTGGAGTTGGCCCTGCACGCAGGCAAACTGCCTTTCCCTCCTGAGCAAGGTGACCCCCCCCACCCCCCTCTTTCATTCGGTCTATCCCTCCATCTGTCTCTCTACTCTTCCCTCCTTTTAGATGTTTGCCCCTCTTGTCTGGTACCTGTCTCCCTTGTTCTTTTGCTCCTCATCTCTCTTCAGGTTTTCCACCTTTTTCCTCTCTTCCCCAGTCCTCTTCCATCTCCCCATACCTCTCCCCTCTCTTCTCAGTCTTCCCCCCACTTTACCTATTGCCCTAAACTCCCGGTCTCTTCTTTCTTTCTCTCCTTGCACATTCCATCTCTCCTCAGTCTCCCTCTCTTTGTCCTAATTTCAATAGCTGCCCTTGCCATTTTCTGTGTGTGACTGGCCATGCCTGACATTGTTTGTCTGACATTGTTTCAACCTCAGGTGATGACCTTCCGGAGCTGGACAACACAGCAGACTACTGGCTGGGCTCCATCGCCAGGGCGACCATGCAGACGTACTGTGACGCCATCCTGCTCATCCCAGAGCTCACGGCCCACTCCACCAAACAGCTGGCCACCGACATCGGTACTGTACCTCCGTCACTTACCTCCAAAATAGTAGGGATGTAACGATTCACCGATACGCATTGGTCCCCGGTTCAAATGTTTAAGATATGAGTGCATCGCTCTGCGGGAGCCCAAACCGCACCGATGTTCAAATGTTACGAATTGCCGGTTCACTAATGTTTTTTAATCGTATTGTTTTATTCCGAAAATACCTCATCTGATGTGACTGAATTGATGTGTCCTCTCCTTCAGTTCAGTAGCCTGTCGAACTTTTGTGACTAATGGCATATGACTGTCAAATAACAACTGCGCACAGCTGGGAGATACAGCTGCTGGTGCCAACGAGAGGTCGGCCTATCCCTGTTCTAATAGGATATTCGTACATCTGTGCGGCACTTTCAGCATTGAGGCCTGTCAAATGGCTTTCGCAATGTCAAATTATAGGCTTTATTAGTTGAGTGACAACCAATGTAATTTGCTGGCTCATTGTTACCAAATGTGCTGTAGAAAATGGTGTTTTACTGGAGTTGTGTAGCCTACCAGAGTGGACGCAACTCACATCCAACTGCTGATTTTTAAGGTTTTCAATCATTCAGATTTTATTTAGATTGTTCAGGTTCACCATAAGAAATAGTTTTGGTAGTTTTGCTTTAAACAGTCAATGTCAGTGTTTGTAGAGGACAGCAATCATTTTTGCGAGCTGTGCAAGGGTGCATTCAATGTTCCCCTCCTGTACTCCCTGTTCACCCACGACTGCATGGCCAGGCACAACTCCAACACCATCATTAAGTTTGCAGACGACATAACAGTGTCAGCCTGATCACCGACAACGACGAGACAGCCTATAGGGAGGAGGTCAGAGACCTGGCCGGGTGGTGCCAGAATAACAACCTATCCCTCAACGTAACCAAGGCTAAGGAGATGATTGTGGACTACAGGAAAAAGAGGACCGAGCACGCCCCCATTCTCATCGACGGGGCTGTAGTGGAGCAGGTTGAGCTTCAAATTCCTTGGTGTCCACATCACCAACAAACTAGAATGGTCCAAACACACCAAGACAGTCGTGAAGAGGGCACGACAAAGCCTATTCCCCCTCAGGAATCTAAAAAGATTTGGCATGGGTCCTGAGATCCTCAAAAGGTTCTACAGCTCCAACATCGAGAGCATCCTGACTTGTTGCATCACTACCTGATAAGGCAATTGCTCGGCTTCCGACCGCAAGGCACTACGGAGGGTAGTGCGTACGGCCCAGTACATCACTGTGGCTAAACTGCCTGCCATCCAGGACCTCTACACCAGGCGGTGTCAGAGAAAGGCCCTAAAAATTGTCAAAGACCCCAACCACCCCAGTAATAGACTGTTCTCTCTACTACCACATGGCAAGCGGTACCGGAGTGCCAAGTCTAGGACAAAAAGGCTTCTCAACAGTTTTTACCCCCAAGCCGTAAGACTCCTGAACAGGTAATCAAATGGCTACTCGGACTATCTGCATTGTGTATGGTATTGGGGCCCATGTATTTAGAGTCATATTGAATCGTTCATGAAATATTTGTTAGATAGCTCTAGATCAATTTTGTACATGGAGCCAACGTGGTTATAAGTACTGAATGTCATTGCTTCCTGGGTGCTGTATGATCATCTGGAGTTGGTTGTTTAGTAAAAAAATGATGTAAAACTACAGACTCGTTACATTTTCAGATGATTTTTAAAAACGTAAACCAAGAAGCAATACGTACTTACACACGTGTTGTAATTATAAAGTTATATGTAACTACGTTGATGTTGATAGTAATAGAGCATCATCAAGTATGCGTTTTTCAAAGGCCTTCTTGCCAAAGCATCAATAAAGTGTATCATTCGGCTTGGCAGGTACTCTCTACATCTATTTGTAATTAATATCGGAAACCCAGAACTAAAATGTTGATGCTCGATTAACTTCAGGGGGAGATGTGAACTTGACTTGCAAAGTATCCCCCCTCCCTCCCTTAATTGGAAACTCTACAAGTTTCAGGCAAGTCTATTGGCCAAATGTCCCCTTCTGAAATTTGAAATATGCGAGCACCTGCAAAATTGCAATTTGTCCAAATGTTCACTGGTGAAAAATCAGCGTACCAGAACAGAGTTCCTCGTTAGTCGTTGCATCCCACAGACTGTTGACAGACGCAACGATACCATTTATGTTAAGTGCGTCTATCCATAAGATATGAATTGGTAATAATATAGTAATAATCAAATTGTATCGGTCACATACACATATTTAGCAGATGCTATTGGGGGTGTAGCGAAATGCTTGTGTTCCTAGCTCCAACAGTGCAGTAAGTAGTATCTAACAATTCACAACAATACACACAAATCTAAAGTAAAATAATGGAATTAAAAAATATATAAATGTTAGGACACGCAATGTCGGAGTGGCATTGACTAAAATACAGTAGAATAGAATACAGTATATACATATGAAATGAGTAAAGCAGTATGTAAACATTATTAAAGTGACAAGTGATTCCATGTCTATGTATATAGGGCAGCAGCCTCTAAGGTGCAGGGTTGAGTAACCGTGTGGTAGCCGGCTAGAGATGGCTATTTAACAGTTTGATGGCCTTGAGATGGAAGCTGTTTTTCAGTCTCTCTGTCCCAGTTTTGATGCAGCTGTACTGACCTCTCCTTCTGGATGATAGTAGGGTGAACAGGCTGTGGCTCGGGTGATTGTTGTCCTCTGATCTTTTTGGCCTTCCTGTGACATCAGGTGCTGTAGGTGTCCTGGAGGGCAGGCAGTGTGTCCCCGGTGATGCGTTGGTCAGACTGCACCACCCTTTGGAGAGTCATGCCGTTGAGGGGGTGGTGCAGTTGCCGTACCAGGCGGTGATGCCGCCTGACAGGATGCTCTCAATTGTGCATTTGTAAAAGTTTGTGAGGGTCTTAGGGGCCAAGCCGAATTTCTTCTGCATCCTGAGGTTGAAGAGGCGCTGTTGCGCCATCAACACCACACTGTCTGTGTGGGTGGACCATTTCAGATTGTCAGTGATGTATGAAGCTTTTCACCTACACTGCGGTCCCGTCAATGCGGATAGGGTTGTGCTCCCTCTGCTGTTTCCTGAAGTCCACGATCAGTCCACGAGATCCTGGGTTCGAGTCCAGGCTCTGTCGCAGACGGCCGCGACCGGGAGACCCATGGGGCGGCGCACAATTGGCCCAGCGTCGTCCGGGTTATGGGAGGGTTTGGCCGGCAGGGATGTCCATGTCCCATCGCGCTCTAGCGACTCCTGTGGCGCCCCGGGCACAATGCACGCTGACACGGTCGCCAGGTGTACTGTGTTTCCTCCGACACATTGGTGCGGCTGGCTTCCGGGTTAAGTGGGCATTGTGTCAAGAAGCAGTTGGTACAGGAACAAGAGCCTGGACTCGAACATCTTGAAGCAAGTGGGGACAGCAGACTGGGATAGGGGGATATTGAATATGTCCGTAAACACTCCAGCCAGCTGGTCTGCGCATGCTCTGAGGACACGGCTAGGGATGCCGCCTGCAGCCTTGCGAGGGTTAACACGCTTAAACATATTATTCACGTAGGCCACGGAGAACGAGAGCCTTGGGAGCGGGCAGTGTCGGTGACAAGCCCTCAAAGCGGGCGTTTTTTAGCTTGTCCGGGAGCAAAACGTCGGTGGCTGGTTTTTCCCTTTGTAATCTGTGATTGTCTGTAGACCCTGCCACATAATATAGGCATTAATAGGTAATAATAATAATGTCCATACTATGTTTTCAGTGTGTTAGTGCCACACAGTGTTTTGTCTTCAACATCTGTCTCCTAACTCCCCACAGACTACCTGAGCAACGTGATGGACGCGTTGGGCCTGCAGCCCTCCAGGACCCTTCAGCAGATAGTGACCCTGCTGAGGGCCAAGCCAGAGGAGTACAGACAGACGGCCAAACTGCTGCCTCGCAGATTGGTGTCCACCATCGCTGCCCTGAGAGGGCTGGACCACTGACCACGGTCACACTCTAAACCGGTAATGGACTATGGACAAAAAAATAAGCTCTTTCGCTAACTCTGGGACAATGACACTAAAATGTTGATGAATGTGCACTGTCTCTCACATAAGTCCAACGTTAAAAGTATAGGGCCCAGTTTTTTTTCTCATCCCAACACACATACATTGTGTCCTTCACCTCCTGTGTTGGTCAGTCTGATCTCGAATTTGTTTACACCTGACCAAAAAACAAATCCAGTCTTAGAATGTAGAGAAAAAAATATCAAAATACACTTTTTTTTATACGCATTGTAAATATGAGAGTATGTCATGTAAAAATTATGATCCTACTCAAATCGCTTGTTCCTCACTGTTTTTCCTCTCTCTATAGATATGATAACTACAATCTGGAGTCTGCACCCCTGGTATGACAAACTGAGAAGTATCCATTTGGGGATATTCCCATCATGCAACATCTTCAAATCAAATATTTAAACTGCTTTGGCATCATACTATTGGCTACTCTGTTAGAAAGAAATACATTGTTTTCTATTATGGTACATTTTTATTCATTTGCACTTATATTGGGGTAAATCAAGGTAGAATTGGTTTTTCTTATTTGTAATGTACTGGAATCTGTCCACTAATTTAATAAACGTGTGGCCTTGTTGTCTTCTACTCTTTGATAATGAAATTAATTGAAGATTCAAGTTAAATGTCTGATTAACTGAGGATGCTGTTGCCATAGCAAAGGTAGTATTGTTCACATAGGCTATGTTTAACAGTATGAAGGTTCATCTCAGAAAATAATTAATTAACATACTGTAATGCTGGGGTTGGCAACAGGCCCAAAGCGTTTTGTTTTTGGTTAAAAAAAATAGACTAAAATCTCCATGAATTCAACTAAGGATTTGTTTAATTTAGGAAATATTTTCCCGAAAAAATAAAAGATGTGATCATGTCTGAAATTGTTATTTTGAAATACAATCTCTTTTGGAGCTCAGTGATTAGAATTATGTTCCCGTCCCGATCATCCGTCGGACAAAAGTCGTCCGGAATTTAGTTGCCTACCCCTGGCCTGCCGTAAAACAGTTGTAGGATAGGCTAACTGCAATGAGGATCTGAATTCTCTGGGCACCAAATTATCGGAGTATCTTTCCCAGTGTAAAAAAATGTGTTATATATATTTTAGGCTAGCTGTGTATGTGTCAATGTCTGGTTTTTAGTGGAGCATTCTGGTCTACAGCAGGAAAGTAGAATGAGACAAACCCCAGTCAGCATAGTGAGCAGAATTCGCCAGCATCACATGCCGCTACCTGCTCTCCTCCAACATGGATCAGTGTTTGGCCGTGACGTCAGCCGTCACCGCCCTGCCTGCCTGCAGTATCGGTGACTCCAGATGATGAAGACAGGAGAAGCGGCCTTGCGATGAATCAGAATTAAGAGGGAAATAAGCCATCACAGGATGAGATACTGCTTTAAACTTGGCGACGGAGGTATCGAACGATGTTCATTTTACGGCGCTTATACGATGGATAGTATTATACCGAATGGAGGGAGCGGTGGACTATGCTTCCCTCCGGGCTTCTTTCTGGGGGCTTTTCAGTTTAAGAGCGCTTCTGCAAGCGCTGCCACGGTATGGGCGATTTAGTGAAGACATCCACGAGTCTATAAACATCAGCAATACAATCGTTTTGGGCAATATCGTGGAATATTTATTTTCTTAAAGATTCTGGAATAGGATTATATAGGTGGAGCTGCGGTTTATTTAATAAAACATGAGTCCCGCTCGGTACACTGTGGTCCCAATTTATGGGTTGATTTATTGCTGTTGATGTTCGAGTATTGTGAGTCGCTGATTTTCTAATGAACGCGGATCATGTTGGGCATCCTAAATGTTACACCTGCATGGCATGACCCTAAATTGATAGACTACGAGAATATTAACATTTGCTCGTGCGTGGAGACCCTCTAGGCTACCTAATTTAGAGTGGCATGATAGCATCTCCCCATGGAGAATATTTATGCAACCCGACGCAGTGTTTTAATTGAGATACGAGACATGTCATGGGTCTTTTGTTCAGGCTATAGGCTGCTGGTGATAAGACCCTCAAATGCTCCACGTTTCCTCCAAAATAGTGTTTTATAGCCTACTACTGTCATCGTCAGTGAGGAACATAAATAACATCAATAATTATTATCACTGTGGTTGGCTTTTGTCATTGGGAATGACAGACTGATCCAATTATTGTCCAGAGGTGCTCTCTCTCTCTAGTAAGATTTACATATTGAGAAACCCCAGCCCGACTGTGACCATGTCGAAAGCTGCCACTAAAGAGAAAAAATCATTCAGCAAGAAGCTCTTCCGAAGGGGCTCGGTGCGCTCCGTGGGGAGCTTTATGAACAGAGTTCTCAGGACTCTGTCGACTTTGTCCCATTTCGGCAACGAGGAGCATCAAGACGACGACAAAGACGATGCAAGTTCCATCCCGACCACCACTGGCGGCTCTGTCCCCTCCGACGACAGTGACTGTGGCGGGTTCCTGTTTGGGGACAAGGTCCCCGGAGTTGCCGGACTCAAGAACCATGGCAACACCTGTTTCATGAACGCTATCTTGCAATGTCTGAGCAACACGGAGCTATTTGCTGAGTATCTAGCATTGGAACAATACCGTGGAGAGGACAACAGTCACGGTACTAATGACAAATCGACTGAATCGAATAAACCGAAGTCAACAAACGGTGTCTGTATCCAAAGAAAGGGACACCAGCAGCAGGAGTCAGGTGAAGTCACCGAGCAACTTTCTGGTCTCGTCCGCGCTCTGTGGACGTTTGAGTACACCCCACAACACAGTCGCGAATTCAAGGTATGTAGATACACGCCCTGGCAACTGAATCGTGTGCCTTGTTTTTGATCGTTGTCTATTGTTTGATGGAAATGGGATTAATCCTATGGATTATAAACTGCGAAGGGCGCACACTTGAAAGTCATTCAAATTGTTGGCATGGGTTGTTACAATGCAGTACGTGACTAACATGCACCTGCCAACCGTTACAATGTAACCGCACAAATGCAACTGATTGTTTCATTGGTTCGTTCTGTCATGGTGTTACTTTGTTGCAGAAACTCGCGCCAGTTTCATGTACAGTAAACCCAAATCTTCTGGGTGCCTGTGGGGATTGAACGTATCAAGCCAAACTACTGTAGGCCTACTATTGATTCATTCAAAGTGACTGTCATTAGCAGAAACATATAATGAGCAGTTGATGAGTATGTGTGTGTTAGAGCAGGTAGGCTAGGTGTGTTTGAGAAGGGCTGGATACAAAAAGCTGCACACTCAGTCCAGCAGAATGGTAGCCTGTGACCCACGTGACTACCCAGTGAGGAATACTTGCAGAGCCGGTGTCAACCAGACTTGTAGAATGGTTGGCCAATCCTGTATTAGTGCATAGGCCTCGGGTGCTTTGCAGTTCAGGAGATATACACACGATTTACTTCCGACGGATATCTGGATGTTGAGAGCACACTCAGGGCAGTCCTGAGCCGTTGCATACAGTATGACAGGAGTCAAGAAGATACAGTGCCTTAGCACCTCTTGACTTATTCGACATTTTGTTGTGTTACAGCCTAATGTCTCACCCATCTACACACAGTACCCTATAATGACAGTCAAAATATGTTTTTTTAATTTTTAAAAACATTTATTGAAAATGAAATACAGAAATATGACATTTACATAACTATTTACACCCATTTGCGATGCAAAGAGAATGCCAAGAGTGTGCAAAGCTGTCAAGGCAAAGGGTGGCTACTTTGAAGAATCTAAAATATATTTTGATTTGTTTAACACTTTTTTGGTTACTATACGATTCCATATGTGTTATTTCATAGTTTTGATGTCTTCACTATTATTCTACAATGTAGAAAATAGTAAAAATAAAGAAAAACCCCATAATGAGTAGGTCTGTCCAAACTTTTGACTGGTACTGTATATACTGAAATATCACATTTACATAAGTATTCAGACCCTTTACTCAGTACTTTGTTGAAGCACCTTTGGCAGCGATTACAGTCTCAAATCTTCTTAGGTATGACGCTACAAGCTTGGCACACCTGTGTTTGGGGAGTTTCTCCCATCCTTCTCTGTAGATCCTCTCAAGCTCTACCAGATTGGATGGGGGGCTTCGCTGCACGGCTGTTTTCAGGTCTTTCTAGAGATGTTTGATTAGGTTCCAAGTCCGGGCTCTGGCTGGGACACTCAAGGACATTCAGAGACCTATCCCAAAGCCACTCCTGCATTGTTTTGGCTGTGTGCTTAGGGTCGTTGTTCTGTTAGAAAGTGAACCTTCGCCCCCAGTCTGAGGTCCTGAACACCCTGGAGCAGGTTTTCATCAAGGATCTCTCTGTACTTTGCTCGGTTAATCTTTCCCTCGATCCTGACTAGTCTCCTAGTCCCTGCCGCTGAGAAACATCCCCACAGCATGACTCTGCCACCACCATGCTTCACTGTAGGGATGGTGCCAGGTTTCCTCCAGATGTGACGTTTGGCATTCAGGCCAAAGAGTTACAACTTGGTTTCATCAGACCAGAAAATCTTGTTTCTAATGGTCTCTAAGAGTCCTTCAGGTGCCTTTTGGCAAACTCCAAGCGGACTGTCATGTGTCTTTTACTGAGGAGTGGCTTCTGTCTGGCCACTCTACCATAAAGACCTGATTGGTGGAGTGCTGCAGAGATGGTTGTCCTACTGGAAGTTTCTCCCATCTCCACAGAGGAACTCTGGAGCTCTGTCAGATTGACCATCAGTTTTGCCGGGCGGCCAGCTCTAGAAAGAGTCATGGTGGTTCCAAAGTTCTTCCATTTAAGAATGATAGAGGCCACTGTGTTCCTGGGGACCTTCAATGTGCAGAACATTTTTTGGTACCCTTCCCCAGATCTGTGCCTCGACACAATCCTGTCTCGGAGCTCTACGGACAATTCTTTCGACCTCATGTCTTGGTTTTTCTCTGACATGCACTGTCAACTGAATTTACCACGGGTGGACTCCAATCTCCAGGATGATCAATGGAAACAGGAATTTCAATTTCGAGTGTCATAGCAAAGGGTGTGAATACTTATGTAAATAAGGTATCTGCTTTTTATTTTTAATACATTTGCAAACATTTCTAAAAACATGTTTTCGCTTAGTCATTATAGGGTGTTGTGTGTAGATTGATGAGGATCTGTTTTTTATTTAATCCATTTTAGAATAAGGCTGTAATGTAACAAAATGTGGGAAAAGTCAAGGGAACACTTTCCGAATGCACTGTAAGGTCACGCAGTTAACAGTGCATGTCAGAGCAGAAACTATACCATGAAGTCCAAGGAACTGTCCATAGAGCTCCGAGATAGAATTGTTATGAGGCATATAGGGTATAAAACCATTTCTAGAGTGTTGAAAGTTTTCAAGTGCACAGTGATCTCCATCATTGGTAAATGGAAAAATATGGAACTACCCAGATTCTGCCTAGAGCTGGCCGTCCGACAAAACTGAGCAACCGGGCAAGAAGGATCTTGGTCAGGGAGGTGACCAAGAACCCAATGACCGCTCTGACAGAACTGCAGAGTTCCTTGGCTGAGATGGGAGAACTTGCTAGAAGGACGACAGTCTCTACAGACCTTCACCAATCTGGGCTTTATGGGAGAGTGGCCAGACGGAAGCAACTCCTGAGAAAAAGGTGCATGCCTGGAGTTTGCAAAATGACACGTGAACGACTCTGAGATCATAAGGCAAAAGAATATCTGGTCTGATGAGACAAAAATGGAACTCTTTGGCTTGAATGCAAAGTGCTATGTCTGGAGAAAACCAGACACAGCTCATCACCCATCTAACACCATCAGAGAGAATAAAGTAGATGTCACACGTCAAAATGTTGATTTATGACCCTATGTCCTGCTGACGTGTGCATGCCCATATTTGGGCTTCCGGTCCGGACATCCTGGTGGGGAAGTGACCATGTGTTTGTGCATCCTGTTCCTGTTCTCACGGCTTAGAGTGCGAAAATAGTTTTATGATGTCTTTGAAGTTGTCATGATGCTTGATGTCTAGGTACCTGGTTTAACGGGGTGGCGGGATGAACATTTCAAAGAGTAAGCATTTCAAAGAGTAAGGCCCCCCCTATTTTATTGCCCTCATGGTTGTTGTCTATGAAACACGAATGTCCTGGGGTATTGGGCTTTGCAGACGCCTTATAAAGCCCCAGAACAATACATGCCTAAGACATGAACAAGAATTGAACATGTTGCAGGTGTTGGATGCTCTCTTTGTACAGAGCCAACAGCGGCAGAGCCTTGTTCATTTAAGGAAGTGCATAATATATACGAATCGTGAAGATTACGATTCAAAAGAGTCTCAAGAAGATACATTGTCAGAAGAAAACTAAGTACGCGGCTGCGTTAACCACGCCCAGATACCCAAAGGCCTGGTTCCACAATAAAAGGGAAAAATGCAGCCAGTTGTTCATTTCATCATATACCATGGATATCCATACCACCTACGAGGACTCAGATACGTCATGGGGGCCCGACACTAAGGACTCTATGCCTCGCAGCCCGACACTCTACTCCCCCCTAGCAAGACCCTCGACACCACCTACATTTACACAGCCTGAGGATGTGTTTGATGGTGGCCAGTACTATTTTTGTTGACACCATCAAGGCCTCTGTAGCTACACTTTTAGACGTGGTGATTGGAGAATATATACGAGAAAAATGCATCGGCTGTGAGATCAATCATCCTAGCCAGCGTCGTCATCCGTGCCTATACGACCCGCCTAGATACTACTTTTTCAATCATTTTGAGGAGCTGGTGAAAAGACTGTGGTCCTGCAGGTTTATACCAGCGCTGGTCAGAGCCCTGGAGTCTATGGGTCTTGTGCCGTCTATCCCTAGAGTTTACGGGGTAACCGAGGCCTTCCTACATGAACTGAAGGAGGCATCCATGGTGATTTTTAAAATCATGTACAGTCTTACGCATGTATTGTTCTGGGGCTTTATAAGGCGTCTGCAAAGCCCAATACCCCAGGACATTCGTGTTTCATAGACAACAACCCTGAGGGCAATAAAATAGGGGGGGCCTTACTCTTTGAAATGTTCATCCCCCCACCCCGTTCAACCAGGTACCTAGACATCAAGCATCATGACAACTTCAAAGACATCATAAAACTATTTTCGCACTCTAAGCCGTGAGAACAGGAACAGGATGCACAAACACATGGTCACTTCCCCACCAGGATGTCCAGACCGGAAGCCCAAATATGGGCATGCACACGTCAGCAGGACATAGGGTCATAAATCAACATTTTGACGTGTGACATCTACTTTATTCTCTCTACCATCCCTACCTGCCATGACACATGGTGGTTATAGCATCATGCTATGGGGATGCTTTACAGCGGCAGGGACTGGGAGACTGGTAAGGATAGAAGGAACAATGAATGAAGCCAAATACAGGCAAATCCTTGATGAGAACCTGCTTCGGAGTGCAAATGACCTCAGACTGGGGAGAAGATTTACGTTCCAACAGGACAATGACTCCAAGCATAAAGCCAAAGCAATGCTGGAATGGCTTCAGAACAAGAATGTGAAAGTCTTTGAATGGCCCAGTCAAAACGCAGACTCTAATCCCATTGAAAGTCTGTGGAAAGACTTGTAATAGAGCTTGAGAAAATCTGCAAGGAAGAATGGGAGAACATCCCCAAATCCAGATGTGCAAAGCTGATACAGGCATACCCAAGACGACTCAAAGCTGATACAGGCATACCCAAGATGACTCAAAGGTGCTTCTACAAAGTATTTACTCACAGCAAAGAGGTGTTAATAATTATGTAAATTAGATATTTCTGTATTTCATTTTCAACACATTTGCTAAAATTTCTCAGCATGTGTTCACTTTGTCATTATGGGGTATTGTGTGTAGATGTGTGAGTGGAACAAAATATATGAATTCAGGCTGTAACTGTCACGATCGTCGTCAGGGAAATGACCGGACCAAGGTTCAGCATGGTGAGCGTACATTTCTTTTATTGATAAATGTCGCCAACAAAACAAAGAACAAGGAAACAACCGTGAAGTTTACTTCGGCTATAATGCCACTAACAAAGACAACTACCCACCAATCCAAAAGGAAAAAAGGCTGCCTAAGTATGATTCCCAATCAGAGACAACGATAGACAGCTGTCCCTGATTGAGAACCATACCCGGCCAAAACATAGAAACAAAGAACATAGAGTTTCCCACCCGAGTCACACCCTGACCAACCAAACATAGAGAATAAAAAGATCTCTATGGTCAGGGCGTGACAGTAACAGAACAAAATGTGGAATAAGTCAAGGGGTATGAATACTTTCTGAAGGCACTGTACATGTCCGTCAGAGCCACATGGCCTAACAAACAAGATGAATGAAAGAGGAAGAACCACCCAAAACATTAATGGTCAATAGTTACATGTTTTATTTATTTAACTAGGCAAGTCAGTTAAGAACAAATTCTTATTTTCAATGACAGCCTAGGAACAGTGGGTTAACTGCCTTGTTCAGGGGCAGAACGACAGATTTTTACCTTGTCAGCTCAGGGATTCGATCTTGAAACCTTTCAGTTACTAGTCCAACGCTCTAACCACTAGGCCACCCTTCCGCCCCTACATGTAAGCCTATATCAAAATTATGAATATGTTCGCAGATATCTATATAAGTCCATGAATGATAATAAAAAAGTGTACACTTTGTTTCCTGGTGATGAATGGTACAGTAGGCTACAGTTAAAATTGACATACAGCACGTTTATATTATATCACCGGGAACCAAAGCGTACACTTTTTTTTAATGATTGGCTTTTCATGAATTTAGTTGCTATATAGATATCTGCGAACAGATTCATTATTTTGATATAGGCTTACATTTAACTATCGATCGCTCATGTACTAACGTGCCAATTTCAATTAGAGCCTACTGTACCGTTCTCTTGATTAATCAAATCAATTAGCAACAACCTCCAAGTAGACTAGCAGTGGCAGACGTGATGAATGGATGGATTCAGGAGCAGTGAATCTCACCTATCCGTTGGATCTCCCTAATCCGACAGATTTACAGGGTTTAGTTGAGAATGGCATAAACGCTTTTGCCACTCAACCAATCACATTTCTTTTATAAAGCCCTTTTCACATCAGCAGTTGTCACAAAGTGCTTTACCAGATACCCAGCCTACAATTCCAAAGTGCAAGCAATGCAGATGCAGAAGCACAGTAGCTAGGAAAAACTCCCTAGAAGGCAGGAATCTAGGAAGAAACCTAGAGAGGAACCAGGGTCAGTGAGAACAGCAAATTAGGAACAAAGTAGCACGCCAAGGTAACACACCCGGTGAAATCAAGTCGGGGTTCGACAGATTTCAGACTTTCTGAAGAGCAGAGATGTTGTGTTCCTGTAGAGTTTTCGATGGACATTGAAATGTGTAGCAGCATCTGACTCTAGCATCTTGTGTCCCAGCAGATTAGCCTGGTCAGCTGTCTACTGTTGTTTCCCCTTAGAAAGCTCAGGTTACCCTCCCATCACCAGCACCAGAATTCCTGTCAATGTCACTCACTAAAGATTTCTCTGTGAACCTCCATTTCTTTGCACCAGGGATTTTCTTTTTGTCTATTTCGGGTCTTATAACTACATGTCCTGCTTTACCGGTTCAAAGTAAATATTGGAGGGGAATTGAATTGAACAGGTCCATCCAGCAGCACACTGCTTATTCCTGACAATGTTTCTATTTCGGTCCCTTTTTCTCCCTTGGTTGTCAGCCAGAGAACAAACTGTCTTATTCTATATAGATTATTCACTCTGGAGTGTAGAGCCACGGTCATATTTATGAAGTTGGCTGTGTTTACACAGGCAGCCCAATTCTGATATATTTTCCACTAATTTGTCTTTTGACAAATCAGATCAGCTCTGAAAAAGATCTGATGTGAAAAGATCTGATCTGAATGGCTGCATTTGTAGACGCAGCCATTGAGGCTCCTTCACTAGATACATTGGACTCTTTTAAAACATGCAAGTTATTTATAAAGAGAACGTGTGTTTATATGTTTTGTATTGATTGATTCAGCTACATTTGATCTCCATAACTCAGCACTTACTATCAGTCCCAACCTTCATCAGTTAAATGTTTGGTTAATTGTGCTTTAATTGGCATTGGCTCAGTTTTTCATGGCAGGTCACTTCACAGGTCTACCTGGTTAGTTCATTGCGTAAGCCACAGTAGAAAACAGTTGTGTTCAGAATGTTCGATAGAGCCATGTCGGAAAGGTGAGAGGTTGGTTTTAGCACCTTTGAACTGCCAAGCTGTTTTGTCGTTTCGTCTGGCTTATTTTGCACAATAAATTAAGTATTTTACACAGTTTTATAATCCGTGTACTTTTTAAGCCATTAAGTGGACAAGGCGATGGCCGGCATTGTCACAATATCTCTGAGCTGGGTTGTTGAGTAAGGCGCTTAAAAGTACCGTATACCGAGCTCCTCGTACACCTAATTTCTTCATGATTTTCTCAGTTTGTGTCATCAAGTTTCTTGGTAACCAAATAGCCGTATTGTATTGGAGCGTACTTGAGTTTCCCCCATTGACAGTAGAAGGTATAGACCTTTTTCAAATCACGACCATGTTGAATTGAATACGAGGCTGAGCAGACAGAACAGCTGCTGTCTGAGGCCACATCATTGAGAACAAAACTTGAGAGCCCTTACAACTCATTAACGAAGACATTAACGAGACATGAACGACAGATACACACGGGGATAGCCCTATCCATTTTCCTGTACATCGACTGCTGGATCGAGTGATAAATTGTCTATCTCCACTGTCATTGACTAATTAGGCCATTCTACAAATGTAATTGTTTAAATACATATCATCGGTAGTTCACCTGGCTGTATTATACTGCAAGTCCCATAGGCAGATTATGCAGATGCCTTTCCAGGACTCAACAACACTCAACCTCCATTTTACCATGTCGTTTTTCTGGTTAGATATTTTACTGTGGCGTACAATGCTACAGTATACGTACAGTAAACATCCTACACCTACTCTACATTTCTCCTTTAGTATGCACACAGAGGCTTCGGGTTGAGTGCTTGGTCTTTCATTGCGTCGTGCTTTGCATAAAGTGCTGGGGCTGCAGTGCTAATGGTTTCAAAAGGAGAAGGGTTTCCCTATGGGGTTTACTGGGAGGAACAGCGCTCGGCGTTCTGATTGCATCGTTGCCCTTGTGTGACATTTGATAGCCAGTGACCAGAGGTGACTACACCTGGCCTGGAAGGATGGCTCTGTCGCCACGCACGGAGGTGACCCTCAAATAACTGAATCGGTCACTCACCGGGCTATTAAAGCGGTATTAAAGTGTTATTTCTTCAGGGTTTCTCGTCACGATGTTACAGTAGAAAGGCATGTACTGTCCAACATAGAGAAAGGAGCATGTTGTTACGTTAAGGCCTTGTCCAACCAACGTTTCGGTTTGCTTCGACTACTGCTCTACAGCCGTGTCTCAATTTGAAGACGGACCAATAAAAACAAAAACAAAAATGATATGTTTAATGCCTCACATTAACTTGTGACCTGCCTTTTACTATTCATCTTTGAATTTGTTTTTTTTCCCAGAACGTTGTGTCGAAGAGTGCCCTGCAGTTCCGGGGCAACGCCCAGCACGATGCCCAGGAGTTCCTGCTGTGGCTCTTGGACAGAGTTCACGAGGACCTCAACAACATCGTCCTGCCCAGCAGCAGACCCCCCAGGAAGGTAACCAACTTTACTTGGGCATGCTTACGTTCATTACATCAGTTACACGTTGGGGATTGTATCTCAGACCGTTGAATGATATTAGATATAGCCTAGAGCCATGTCTGGTAGCATCGCTGCCAACTGTGCTGGTTCTGAAGCTTCTAGACTGTGGATTGGTACCTTTCTGTACTGAACAGACATCATTGTATTTCCTCCAACTGTATCGTCTAGGCTGTATCCCCTTTACTGCATTTCCATTGTTGTATCTCCCTTAACTGTCAATTACCTGATTGTGTTTACTTTGTTTTATTCTTTTTTTATCTCTTGTTACTCTATTTCGGGCGTTAATGTGGGCTGTTAAGTATCTATCTCCTGACTAACTGCTGTGTTACTATATGTCGTCTCTCCCGACTGTCATCTGTCTGCTCGCTGTCTCTGTAGCCTCCGTTGGAGGAAGAAAATGTCCCTGAAGGATCCTCATTACCAGCAGCTGGCTCTTTCGTACAAGAGCTATTTCAGGCTCAATACAGGTGAGTCACACCTCAAAGTAATCCCCTGATTGACACCCCACCGCACTCTTACAGAATATCGTTGCGATAGATCGGCACGTACTGTAGATAGAGGAGATCCTAACACAAGTGAGCTAGCCAGTTTTCTAATGCTAATTTGACGACTAACGTTTGGCTCGTTGTGATTGTGGCTTTCACATTGACACAGGCAGTGCACTGTCAAACGTTACAGCGGTTTGAGGTGAACATTATTTTATTTTTTTGTCTCCACACAAATAGGTCCTCCCTGACTTGCCCTCACTGCCAGAAACAGAGCAACACCTTTGACCCTTTCCTCTGCATCTCACTGCCCATCCCGGTACCGCACACTCGGTAAGACAATATCTAATATCTTAAAAAGGCAATATCTGACACACAAACAGTATACCCCACTACAAATTACAGAAAGACTGGGTCTTGTTCTGCTGTATTTGATCTCAACTTACAACTGAGTGTCTATCTTGGCAGTGATACACGGAAGGATGCCAGAGACAAACCACAAACAATGTAGAAGCATGATGAGATGATGGTTTTCCTTGAAGCATGGGTAAGATAACTCAATTGTCCTGTGTGTCCCTCCCAGGCCCC
This sequence comes from Salvelinus alpinus, assembly GCF_045679555.1. Taxonomy (NCBI): domain Eukaryota; kingdom Metazoa; phylum Chordata; class Actinopteri; order Salmoniformes; family Salmonidae; genus Salvelinus; species Salvelinus alpinus. The sequence continues at coordinate 25,505,002 of NC_092088.1, forward strand.
TGTATGTGACGGTGGTGTACCAGGGAAAGTGTTCCCACTGTATGAGAGTGGGTGTGGCTGTGCCTCTCTCCAGCACTGTGTCCAGACTGAGAAACGCTGTGGCCCAGGAGACCAAAATACCCTCTGAACAGGTACCAAGTCCAATACCTTTGACATCGAGCTTCAAAGTGTCAACATGTATACAGATGAACGGATAGGAGACGAGTGAAACGGTCAGCAATGATTGAAAATGCCCACCCTACTAAAAAGCCATCTTCAGCACTATTCAAACTGAAACATAAAATGTCAACACTAGTCAATTCAAAACTTGAGGCGTTGAGTAGGTATTTAAGTGGTAGTCATGCTCATTCATGATCAAAGTAGGTGTTTGTTT